>NC_054750.1:28081328-28381328 GCF_018143015.1 Lytechinus variegatus | reverse complement strand
CGTACTCACTCAAATTACTTACCTTTTGGGGAAATGAATCATATCCCAGTTTTGTTGATCTTATACATACATACATGATGTTCCATTACTTTATCCTCTTTTATATTTCCTAATAGATGTTACAGCTAAGAAACACATCTTAATCCACGGGCCCACATTTGGCGTCATTAAAAGATAGATAGCATCATTATCCTATAGTCGTCTGAGTAGCGTTTAGGTCCGAGGAGTAACGAAGTGCTGGACCCAAAAGAAATATTCCCAGAAGTCTGTAGCTATTTTAAGCTATTTTCTACACGTCTATTATGTCAAATTTACAGAAAAGTGTGCACTTATTGTGATGACATTATGGCTAGATAAACACCAGGAGGATCGTCGTTAAAAGACTTCAACTGCAAAATTCGATACGCCCGAATAGGTATAGAGCGTCCAGGTAAAAGAGAGATTGTTCGCCAGTCCGTCGTTTTACACTCCAAAAGCATTATACCACAGTGGTAAATGGGGGTAAGCCTGGATCTTCTTTGGAAAATCTCCGAAAATCAATAGAAGGTTTTCCTTTTTCTCGGCCTACCTTTGACGACATAATCGATTTCCAACCTTTTCAGTGGGCAAGACGCGCCTTCGCGTATTGTCATGATTATTGAGTAATAGCCCTGACTCCGTGGTTTTAGTATTATTATGATCACGAAGATAATCGTGTCAAATCAATTTAATTGTTTTTTTTTCAGACGTCATCATCAAGGCCAACTTGTCGGTAGCATTTTGATGTAAAATCCTGAGTATACTCATTTATTACAAACCATTTTTTCAACTTGGCATCGATGATTCGATGATTTTGCTCTTGTAAATATTTTTTTGCTGTTAATAACTTTGATATTTCGCTGTCTCTCCCTTTTATTTGAAAGATAGGTAAACAAACAGTACGATTATATTATAATTACGGGGAAAGACAGTCTCTAAAAATTATACAGCAAAAAGTGACTTTTTTATTGAAACTCTTTTGAAAAGGGTAGTCTCTTAGTTTAGTATGAGCAAGCTGGTAACATATGAAAACATATGTTGTAGATATTATTGCGTATGTACTTTGTAACTAGTTTATAGGTACTATTATTCTTTCTTGTCTAGCATACATTTTACACTCCTCCGAACATATAAACACTTGATTTCAACGAAAATAGACGTGACATCAGACTGAATTGAATTGGTTACATAATAGGCATTTATCGATTATCTTATTCTTTTCATGCATATTCATGATGATGATTGTGGTTGCGTCATCGTCAAGTGATTATGACAATTTCCTCACGAAATAATGTTTACAACCTGCGCCTTACATGCTTGTGATGATGATGATGATGATTTTAACCTGCGCGTTTCCCTGACTACCATAATCATGAATGCATCCATTATTTCAATATCTTTTCACTGTGAGTTTTGTATCCCTGACGATGACGTGATTTTGCATCGAAAATTTGGAGAGTACATGGAAATCAATTCACCTTTTCTAATCAATTTTCGGCGTTTTGATTGATTGATTGATCGATTGATTGATTGATTGATTGATTGATTGATTGATTGATTGACTGATTTGGGGGTAGAACATAAGCATATACTTGAGGGACTGGGTTATCGAAAAGATTGATTGTTTGATTTTTATTTTTTTATTCATGTATTAATACTTATTTATTTACAACCCTTACTTTGACAGAATTTGTCATGTTACCTATTTGAAAAAGAAGATTTGTCAAATAATAATTGTTCCGCACAGACTGCTTTCAATAGCAAAACATGTACCTAAAGGGAAATAGAAACGGCAAAAAAAACACAGTTAAATCAAAGAACCATTAAGGAGCTTCGTGTTTTTTCCTGGTACACTGTAAAAACTGTGGTGTTAAAACTGACATCAGTTGGTGTTAATAGAGGACCACACCCTGAGGTGTTAAAATTACACCCTAAATATTGAACATAACACCAAAGAATGTAAATGTAACGACCAAAGGTGTTTTAATAACACATATTGGTGTTAAAATAACACTGTCAAATTAACATCGGTGTAAAATGACTGGTGTGTACATGGGTTAACACCACAGTTTTTGCTGTGCTATATTTTGTTTTGTTTTGTTTTTTAATCAAGTGCTACGTATATGGAAAACAATACATATTGACCTAGGACAGCTGTGCCTATGATTTTTTGGTATACAAACTATATATATGTTTGTCAAATCGTTTGTAAAAATTAATGTACCATAATAATGGTGCACTGCAAAAACTTTGGTGTTGATTTTACACCAGCTCGGAATCTATTATGTCCACACCAAACAACACCAGTTTCGTTATGGACTAACACCAGATAGGTGTTTGTACTTCACCAATTAGTATTAAAACAGCATCGGGTTTAATCCAAATTGGTGTTGTTTCAATACTTCTCTGGTGTGGACATAGATTCCGGGCTGGTGTTAAATCAATACCGGAGTTTTGCAGTGTGGGGTGTTCAATCTTTTCATTGTGAGTCTGTACATGAAAAAAAAAGAAAACTGTGATCACCAATATGCAGATTTACATGTATCCGACTATACAGGCAGATTCATGTGAATATTGTATGTACTAAGATTTTTTATATAGGCCTACATGTAATTATTTCTGAACGGATGACAGCTTAATCAGCCTACAATATTCATCTTTTAAGCAGAAGACATCAGAATTTAAGACTGCATTTTAAGATTTAAGCATTTTGTTTAACAATTAAACTATCCCTGATCGGTTCATAGTGAACCGGGTTGTATAAAGCTTTTTTTATTGTGTATGTACCGAAGCTATTATTGATTTTCACACCTGTCAAGTCAAAAGAGGTGTAAACCAATTATCCCATTGACGATTTGGAGAGAAGTTGATGTATACAGGTGTATTTATAATTGGAATGAAAATAACAATGAAAGTCACCACTCTTCTTCGTAATGTAACAATGGGTGGGTGCAGTCTTAAGCCTTTATGTGTATCTTATTTTCAATCTTCATTTTCCTCCTCCTCCTCTCCTTCTATTACTTCTTCTCCTTTTTCTTCTTCTACTTCTTCTTCTTCATCATCCTCTTCTTCAATCTTCGTCTCTTCTCCTTCTCATTCTTCTTCTTCTTGTTCTTCTTCTTCGTCGTCGTCTTCGTCGTCGTCTTCTTCGTCGTCGTCTTCTTCTTCTTTCCCCTCTTCCCCTTCTCCTTCTTCTGTAGTATAGCATTTAATGCCCTAGTTGCGTTCTGTTCGAATTACACCTTCACACTTCTTGACGTTTGTACATGCTTAATCGATCAATATGTTACTTTCTAAAGTTTTTTTTCATTGTTTTTTTATATCTTTTAGGATTGTGTAATATGATTATCGGTTGGTTGTAATTTTTTGCTTATATTTCATCTTTATATTGTACTTTGCCTTTGTTTTACTGTTCACTTGATTTTTCAGTCTTTGGACTGTTTTGCCAGTTTTCTTGATTGAATAAAAATACCTTACTCCTACTACAGCATTACTACTACTACTACTACTACTATTACTACTACTTCTACTACTACTACTTCATCTTCTTCCCCTTCTTCTTCTTAGTCTTATTCTTCTTCCCCTTCTATCATTCTCCGTGACGTCATATTTTTTAATTAAAATCTAGCAGCATTGTTACACAGGAACATACTGTAGTACTAAAATCCTTCCACCTTTCCCATTTTCTCAAAACAACATAAAGTTGTCAGATCGATATACTCTCGTGCTCATAGGTTTGGCCCAACTAACAAGTAATTTTAATTGTGAAGAAAGAAAGAAAGAAAGAAAGAAAGAAAGAAAAGATAACAGGCACTTTTTAAATACAATTGTATGAATTACATTGTTTGAATCTAATAATTGTATTCTATTTTATAATTATTTATATCATTTTGTCTAATAAATATTTTCAAATTATTTCATAAAATGGTAATAAACTGTACCCTTCTTCAAAATTTTGTCAGAACTAAAGTAAAGTATCTATATTACATATACTAACTAATAAGAGGCAGATAATTTTTTATCCTTTAAGTGTGTTTTGATTCTGTATAAATCAGGCTATTGTTTTGAATAACTTTAATATGCACAACATAAAAAAGAAAGATTCCTCTAAATGCTCTTTTTGTAACACTGAACCGGAAACTTTTATTCATGTATTCATTGGGTGTAACGTACCGATTTGGGATAAAACATTGTATGCCAGCAACAAAATCCATAAGATCATGAATGTTTCAAATTTTCAAAAGATGTTGAGATATTCTCAGTAGAGATAAATTTTTTCCTTGTAGTGTTTACTATTATATATATTCCTTACATTAAATTAGTATATTTATGAATGTCCATTTCAGAAAAAAGAATTGCAGATGTTCAAGGTTTTAGAGACATATCTGAACATCAATAACGAAGCCGGTATACAGAGTGGCAAAAGGGGAGGGGAAATTAATGCAACATTTTAGTAAACGGAGGTTTGATTTGTTATTTGAAACTGAAGGTTGATGTAACATATCTTTATTTCGCCATTGCTTGCTGCTTCACTTCATTGTTTTGTTGTCGTTGTTTTTTTATTTATTCTTGCCTTTGTATCTTTTCTGTTTTTTGTGACTGATTTGTAACTCTTTTCTCTAAATCAATAAAAACGGGGATAAAGTTTTGTTTAGTCTCATCGACTTCAGTGGATTATAAGAGGGAAACTAGTTTCTCTTAGAACGCGTAGAAGTCTGTTTAAAAACGCTTGCGCAATACAAATACCTTTTTCCTTAGTATTTTATCTTTTTCCAATTTCTCCTTCTTTTCTTTGGGTCGTGTTTACTACTTTGTGTAAAGGCGGCGCCACGGTAGACTGATAGGAGGCAATTAAGAATGCCAAACGATTACGTCATTATGTTATTTCATTTGAAAAGCAGGAGAAATAGGACCCCTCTCCCCTCCTTAACATTGAAAATTCACAGGGACCCTCCCCTTTTATCCTTGAAAATTCATAGCCCCCTCCCCCACCCCTGTATCGTCGTTGCTGACTGTTTAGAAACCAAGGGAAAGGACTTGTCGGACTTTCTATCGGACAAGTCATATTTACCCGTCAGCTATACAGTTATAATAACCATGGTAACAGTCTCCTTAGCCAATCAATATCATGGAAAGTTGCCAGATCCGACAATTTGACAGAAATCAGTGTTGATTAAATACTCCAGAGATAATAATTATCAGATCACCTCTAATGATTAGCCTAAAGTGAAATTCATGGGGGAGGGGTAATCAAAATACAGACTTTCATAACTGTATGATGAATATTTCCTCCGGGCTTGTTAATGATTCAACATATGCAGTAGGTCTTTCTTTCGAAGTGGTTCCAAGTAGTGAGATGTTAAGATGTTAGTCTAGTGATAGAGCGGGAACCATAGAAATCCCATCAGTTTCATAGAAACGTTTTTGTTGAAGGAATGAAAGGGGGGATATTGAGAGCAGTGACGTACAGATGGGGTCTTTCGGTGCTTGCCCCTACCCCCAAATTTTCACGACCAAGAAAAAACAAGGAAACGAAAAGAAAAGCAAAGAGAGAAGAGTGAAAATGATATTATTTTCTGAAGACTTTGTAAAAATCTGTAAAAAAATGATTTTTGTAATAAAATGTCGACATCTTTGCCCGCTCGCTCCGTTTCACTTGCAACTTTTCATAAATTTTTCCCAATTCGGCATACTTCTGGCCCCCTCAAAACTTTCGGCCCATTGTGCCACCGATTGAGAGAGATGGAGAAAGGGTTACCTTTTTTTATATGAGAGGTAGGCCTACATGTACCTATGGAAGAGTTTCGTATGAACTGATATTCCTTTAATATCTACTTATTGATATTAATTCTTGGCTGGAATCCAGGTCTTGAAATCGAAAGTCGACGGGTCTCCGAGGGTGCCAGAATGGGGGTTCCCAAATTCAGAATG
Source organism: Lytechinus variegatus (assembly GCF_018143015.1). Taxonomy (NCBI): domain Eukaryota; kingdom Metazoa; phylum Echinodermata; class Echinoidea; order Temnopleuroida; family Toxopneustidae; genus Lytechinus; species Lytechinus variegatus. The sequence continues at coordinate 28,375,379 of NC_054750.1, read as the reverse complement.
AAGACTAGATAGGAAATTATCTCTCCATTCACAGACTTACGACAATGTGAAGATATAGTATGTTTTTGTTTGTTCCTGCCAAGGGTCGTTTTGATGCCAAAGCTCTCTCACTTCCCTTCTTTCTTTTCCAAATTCTTCCTTCCACATCCTTTCTATCCCTCCTTCGTTTTCTGTATCTCTTTCTTTATCTTATTTTCCCCCTTTCAAATTCTCACCCCTTCTTCCTTTTTGATCCCCTAATTTGCCCCCATTTCCAATCTCTCTTTCATTTTCCTTCTATATCCCTCACCTTTCTTTCATTTCCTATCCCCCATCTCTCTCTCTTTTTCTTTCCCTTTCTACTCCCCAATCCCCCCCCCCCCCCCCACACACACACACACACACACACACACACCCTACTAGCATAAAGAGAGAGACGCTTGGGGAGTCATGAGCATCCAAAAGTTTCATGACTACATAAAAAAGGATTCAAAAAATTAAACAAAAAGGGGTATGACAAATTATTTTCTGAATATTATGTCAAAATCCATCGCAAAATTAGATGTTCATTTTTTTAGAGTTGAAAATTGTTGCTCGCTTGCTTCACTCGCTCAGGACTTTTAAGTAATTTTGCCACACATACAACATCGCGCACCCTCAATTTTGGGGCTCATCACGCCACTTCCACGCCCCTAAAGACCCCCAAACCGCTACACTTCCAGCAGAGTTCCATCACTCGTCTTGCATTCATCCACGAGAACAGGCATAGAACTTCTACTTTTCCCCATGAATGCAACTTGTATACTTCGACACACATTTTATAGCCAAAATGACCCTTTATAAACATTATCCTTGTCCTTAAAACACCAATATTGGAATGAATAAATAAGACATTATGGTGTGCATTTGCATTTATTTTTTTCAGTTTTGAAAATAAATAATCACATGGCAAGTTGAAATGAATCAAGAAAATTACAAGTAGAGTTGTTTACTGATCAAATTATAATCATGAGAGAAGTGAAAAAATAAAATAAAAGCATTAATGTATGATCAAATCAAACATAAAAACATAATTAAAAGTAGACCAACTTTTTTCACAATGATGAGTAAACATATACTTTGTGTACATAAATAATATGTCTGTAATAAATGCCCATTTTTTGCCAAGACCTAAACTGTGTATTAAGAGGTGGGCGAAAATCCATATTAATTTTATCACGCAAGTTAAGTCATTCTTATATTAATAATGACAATATTTTTTCAAATCAATACATCGGGATGTATTCAAAAGCTTTACAGACATATTTTTACCCAATCCATTGGTTTCTGGCTTGCCAGACACAAAGTACATAAATGCACATTCTCCGCTCCCTGGGAGCATTCCAGCAAAATTTTCCGAGTTCAAATAGTAGGCATACTAAATTGGCCCGCTGAGTATCCAGTTTCACGCCTGGGTGGAAAGTGTCAAAGTGTAGATTGACATCTCACCAAAGGATAAAGGATGTTGTTGCAAATGTGGGATTTAAAGGGGGAGTGAACTGTGTGTTGTCTCATCGACTTTGCGTTATAAATACATAGTCTTCAAATAGAAGTTTTCAGATATCGACTAATACTTCATAGAATATATTGACCTATCATTATATTTGTATAGAGAAATTAAAATGCTTTGAGAGGAAAAGTAATTTTTTCTACTTGGTAACATAATTATCGCGGTATAAATGTATTGAGTAGTTAATTATGTAGCATGTCCTCATTCAAGTGGGTCTATATTACGAGACTACACTAGCATTACGGGTCAAGAAACTGGCCAGGTATGAGGAGTTGAGGACTCAAGATGGCGCTATTGGTTCGTATCTGCTTTAAACACACGACCCTCTAATCAGAAGACAAGGGACGGATCAACTACACCAAGAAGCTCCAACGATTGCGAGAGGGGGATGGGGTTCACAAAGCTCAGAATAGACTACAAATGGATAACTATGGCAGGCCAACTTATGCCATAATCTGCTCTCAATCAGTCATACAATAATGTATACACCCAATAAAATTATAGATAATTCTTGATAGTCTTTACAATAACATTCATACCACAATGTTTGCAAAGAAACTCAATGTGCATTGTATACTTCCAAGCATTCTTGTTCTTTCATACTTTTTTTTTAAAACAAAATTCAACAATCATATTTCTGATTGTTTAATGAAAAGTTTGGACTATCGGGACTCTCTCCATGCACACTTTCATATGGAAGGGGAATAATTGTATGCTAGAGCTCCATAGAGTTTATTTCCTCTGTAAGTGCTTCAATAAAAAAATACAGAATTTTTATCTATCAATTTCATTGCTTTCCAAGGGTGACCAAACGCCTAATTATGCTGTAACCCACAGTCCAGACACCACTCATGTATATAAGGGTGGCCTTCCACAGGTATAAGCTACAGTACACAAGTGTTCAACTTGTAAACAAAACATAATCTTGATTTTTTTTAATCTCATGAAAATACAGTTGAGCATTTCATGAAAAAAATAATGAAAAAAATGATGAAAATAAATATTTTATTATTTGAAATAGACATAGAATGAAATACTCTGAAAATTTGCTTTGCCCAATTGATCGTGGACCCAGCAGCCGCTTTGCAGCGCCAGATCGACGAGGCTCTATCCCTTTATTTCTTGAACGCCAAGCAGGGTAGCAGCTACTCCCATCTTTTAACGTCTTATGCTCTGACGCAGCCGGGGTTTGAACCCTCAACCTCCCGGTTGTGAGACGGATGCTCTACCAACTGAACCACCACACCATGTCATGTAACAAATAGCATGTGATTTTCACTGACAAGTGCGATAAGCTATCAATGTCCATACATCTGATTAGATCAAGGGCCCTGTCTTACAAAGAGTTGTGATTGATTCAATCAATCACAACTATGGAAAGCCAGCAAAAACAACATATTGAATGCATGTGTGTTCCAAAAACAATTCTAGTTATGAATTTATATCCATAAATTTATTGATTTCTTGACAATTTGGTGTGTTCTCCTTTGTTTAAAAAGGACATTGTGCATATGTTTTGTAGAAACAATTATGACACTGATGGATTTCCATACAGTTACGATTGATGGGATCAATCATAACTCTTTGTAAGATGGGGCCAGTAGATCAGAGCTTAAGATTGTCAGTGAAAGTCAATGACCAATTGTTGCAGCAAGGAGTCCACAACATTTGGAAGTGTTTCATGAAGCAAACAGAGAGTGATTTCACTGACTAATTTGTTACGAGCCAATCAGAGGCAAGGATTTTAGTAGCTTATCACGGTTGTCAGTGAAAATCACTGACCAATTTGTTTCATGAAATGCTCTCCTGGGCCCCGTCTTACAGAGAGTTACAACTGATCTGATCAATCAAATCGTAACTCTATGGACATCCATCAGTCGTATAATTTTTTTCTATGAAAAAAGTGCACAATGTCCTTCGTATGCAAAGAGAAGCGCAGTAAATTTTCAAAAAAAACATTGAATGCATGAATATACATCATAGCTAGAAAATATTATGAACAAACATGCATAATAGATGTTGACGTTGCTGGCCGTCCATAGTTGTGATCGATCGGATCAATCATAACTCTTTGTAAGACGTGGCCCTCATCGCACAAGTGAACAGCAATATACCTGTGTGATTCCCCCAGGAATATCTCTGATTTCTTTCCATTGCACTTTTAATCTCTAGTAATTTTTTGTTTCCATGATTCTCTTTACAAGGCTCTTTGAAAGCCTTTTACATATAATCACTATCTTATAATAAATCAATCAGCCACTAGGAAGTCAATGAATGCCCCTACCTTCTTAAACAAAACAAGATGGTAATACAACAAACTAATCGCTTTCTTTCCTTTTCACACCTTTCTCAGTGATACATATACATATATACAGTTGACATCTTTAAAATGCATAGTCAAAATTGATTTTACACACAAATGTGCATTACTATGTTTGCAATTTTCATGCATAAGTCAAGCTTAATAATGAGTAAATGATCACATAATCGTGAAAAAAGGTTGAAGCCTACTATGAAAGATCATTTGCTTTGCATACAATTCATTGTAGCTGACTTATGGTTCTGGAACCATCCATTCATCTCACATCGAATGAAGAATATCTTTTACTTTTTTAATGAGCAAATATTGTAAAGCTGAAGTATGAATGTGCCAAAATAAAACTAGAATTATCACTGAATACTTCTGCCTTAAAATCAAATGGACTTATGTTGGTAAAAATGGCAGCACTGTGATATGCCATTGCCTTGCAATTGGCAACTCAATTTTGTACGCACTAAAATACAATAAAATACATGAAACTACATGCACCATGGTAATGCAGTTGGTCAAGTCTCGTGAGCACTGGGTGAAAACTGAGGAAGTAGTTTGAGACACAAGATTTGCAATGGATGGAACAATCAACTGCCTAACCATTGACGAGTTCCCATACCCCTTCAAACTTTGCTTAGCGGGGGGGGTACAAATACACATTCAATAGTGCATTTCTTGGCCTCAAGATGACACACAAACCAGGTGCAATTAATGGGGAGAAAAAATATATCAATACTTCTTCCTTTTACAACCCTTTGCCTTGCACCCTAGGGTCTGGTGCATTAAACTTTCGCCATTGAAAAAAATGTGGCAAATAAACAACAAGTGGAATGCCTCTGGCCGTCTCACCTGCATCACGCGGTTCAATATAGCAGCAGTGCTGACTTTGAATACTACTCTAACTCGCACAAGATGTTCAGTGATACATGGTTACTCTTATGTCCACTTTTTATGAACTAGACCAATAAACTTACAGAGATATGATGGTTATTCAACAAAAAACCCAACATGGCCAAAGTTCATTGACCTTACATGACCTTTGACCTTGATCATGTGACCTGAAACTCGCACAGGATGTTCAGTGATACTTGATTACTCTTATGTACAAGTTTCATGAATGAGATCCATAAACTTTCAAAGTTATGATGGTAATTCAACAGATACACCCAATTCGGCCAAAGTTCATTGACTTTTGACCTTGGTCATGTGACCTGAAACGCGCACAGGATGTTCAGTGATACTTAATTACTCTAATGTCCAAGTTTAATGAACTAGACCAATAAACTTTCAAAGTTATGATGGTAATTCAACAGATACCCCCGATTCGGCCAAAGTTCATTGACCCTAAATGACCTTTGACCTTAATCATGAGACCTGAAACTTGCACAAAATGTTCAGCGATGCTTGATTACTATTATGTCCAAGTTTCATGAATCAGATCCATAAACTTTCAAAGTTATGATGGGAATTCAACAGATATCCCCAATTAGGCCAAAGTTCATTGACCCTAAATGACCTTTGACCTTGGTCATGTGACGTGAAACTCATGCAGGATGTTCAGTGATACTTTATTAACCTTATGTCCAAGTTTCATGAACTAGGTCCATATATTTTCTAAGTTATGATGACATTTCAAAAACTTAACCTCAGGTTAAGATTTCGATGCTGATTCCTCCAACATGGTCTAAGTTCATTGACCCTAAATGACCTTTGACCTTGGTCATGTGACATGAAACTCTAATAGGATTTTCAGTAATACTTGATTAACCTTATGGCCAAGTTTTATTAACTAGGTCCATATACTTTCTAAGTTATGACGTCATTTCAAAAACTTAACCTCAGGTTAAGATTTGATGTTGACGCCGTCGGAAAAGCGGCGCCTATAGTCTCACTTTGCTTCGCAGGTGAGACAAAAACCAAAAACAAACAAAATTATGCCATCGACAACATATTGAAGAACTCCAGCAAAAAAATTACAAGTTTTTCTGTTGTGCAACAGGCCTACGATAAAAAAGGGGACTGAAATTTGTGACCTTTGGTGATGTAGGTGGATAATGTTACATAATGATATTCCACTTACAAGAAAGTGCTACATACATTTGGATGATATCTCATGGTGCTTCACAGAATACACCCAGCATCAGATTCTGGCTTGCATGGTCTTACTCACTTACTCCACTCCCTGTGGAGTAATCAAGCAAGAGCTTCTAAGCTCAAATAAATTAGGCATACAACATTGGCTTGAGCTTCAAAGCTCAAAATGTTCTATAGGCTTACAGCATTTGCTTTTGAATCCTCATACTGGGTGCCCACTTAACACCTAGGTGGAGAGAGTAGACCTTGACAATACAGCAGTTGAGAAAGAGAATAGGAGGTTGCATCCAGAAGACGGTATCTCGGAGAGGAGCGATTGGTGTCACCTCTTCCTCTTGACCTTGGCATCTTCTTTGGCTTTGTAGATCATGAGTTCCATGCAGCTCCTGGCATCCTCTGTACTGTCATGCCCACCAACTGTTACAGAGAGAACAAAATTTGATATTTAGATTGAAATATAATGCCCGTAAATTAGGGTATATCTAAAATTCATTCAGTTGGAATGTTTGAATTCAATGACGGATGGAACAGAATAATATATCATAAAACAACTGGGGACTGTTGCAGAAAGAGTTGCGTTTACACGCAAGTCCCAAATGCGCGCTGTTGATTGGCTGAAAATCAAGTTGCGCGTGAATTTTTAGAGCTGCGATTGATTGCAACTCCTTCTGCAACGGCCCCTGTTGTGTGAAAAACATGATTTAATAATGCAATTTATTAGGCCCCATATTCATCTCGTAAGAGATGCTCAAGGTGCAGAAGTGAAGGGGGAGCAAACCAAAATAATGACAAAAAAACCATCATTGATATAGAGGTAAGTTCAACGAACGTAGAGGGCAGCAACACACAAGCGTGTTGCTCTAAGGAAGGTCAACTCCGCTCGAATTTTGTGACCACTCTAAAAAATAAGGGGGACTTTTCGGAATTTTGTCGAGTTGATTTTTTTTCATTTGTTAATTTTAAATATTTTAATGAACAATTATTAGGTCGGTTATTCTAAGGAGAAATATCAAAAATATTTTTATTTTTAAAGAAATTATTTAGCTTAAATAATCATGATTTTGACATTTTTTCTCATTTTGGAATATTAAGTCTATGACGAGGATACCTCTTATCTCTTATTTTCCTCTGCTGAATTTCGCTGCACCACTAATAAATGCATAGACAACCACCGTAATAATCGAGGTCATTTTTCTGGCCTGGGTGCGCCGAGTCTGGGCCGGTCGCGTAGCTACTAGTAACGTTGATGATGCGCTGGGGCTTCAGTCGACTCGTCATAGATCTTCTAGCAACATACACAATGACGTCTAATTTGCCTGGTCTGATTTGAAGTGCAATTGCTTCAGGGCTGATGTTTATCAACGATGATTGTTCAAGGTCAGATTTCAAATTTTAAATTGCATTTGACTTTTAAGTCTATAAATCTTAATACAAGTCGCCGAATCCCCGAAATCCGGGTCTAAATTTCAACTTTGAGTCCTAGACTATGGACGTCGAAAAAAAACCCATGCATCGGATGCAATGCATTGGCTGCGCGCTGCAGCTGAGCTGCGTAGCCAGGCGCTGCGTCGCGTCGAAGGTCGATAATCATTGAGCAACCAAACTTCCAAAGCCAAATTAAAGCTTGAATAAACGGCCACCTATTCACATTTTCCCTGGTTTTCTTCAATAATTTCTAAGAAAAATCAGCCAATTCTGGGAAATTGATTGCAATGTTAAATCGTTTGCAGAGTGCCATCATCGTTTTGCGTTAGACTTAACCTTACTTAGACGTCTTAGTTATACTTAGATCTAGGCCTAGACTAGAAGAAATGGGAGCTAGATAGATTTTACACCATCTTAATTTATGATTTTGGGCAGAAAGTAGATTTGATAGACAGCATCCATATCTTAATTTGACCATTGATTCTGTGCAATCAAAGACTTTTACATAATTTGTTTGCCATATTGCAAGAATTGGTAAATTTTCCTGGGCCTGCATGGCCTTGGCTTGGCTGGCAGAACGCGTATTTTTTTGGAGAAATTTCGAAAGTGAAAGAGCAAAGTGACTGAGCTCGTCGTGATTTTATTTTTATGCATTTTCTAACTGAATTTTAAAGATTTCATGCCTAACGGTAAGGCCTAACGGTAACTTGTCAACCATTAAATCTTCTAGTTCTAGATCTAGACTTTACCCTGTAGCCTATTGTGTAGGCATTTAACGGACTAAAAAAATCATAACCTCCTAGCGGCTAGCCCATGCAGGCTGGCCTTAATTGAACCAAACTTAGCTTGCATGGACCAACCCTCAAATGGTCTAGATTTAGGCGTCCTATACTATAAAGACAATGTGGAATTCATCTGTTTTGAGTTTATTATTATTTTAGTATTTTTTTATTGTTGCATAGACTATAAGTCATGCTAGATCTATATATATTCTAGATCTACTTAGATATCCAGTGTGGAACAACATCTTCAACAAACAGATCGAGACTGGTCAGAGCATTTGTCTAGTTAGACAAATAAAGTTAGATCTTTAGACTTGGGTCTATCGATCAACTAGACAGGAATAACCGTCGTTTCTGGGGATTTATTCAACAATTTCTGACATTTTACTATAATCTCCATCGGTGAGTGAGCCAGGGCAGTTCAGCAGAGCAACCAAAATACAGAGACTGAAGCTTTTGGTCTATCGATCAACATGATCAAGATCTAGGTTAGATGTAGACTTCACTTATTACTGATTGGAATGTATTTCTAAATTTATAAGTTTTGGGGAAAATGGTGAAAAGAAATAACATACTACTGATAGATACGTGAATTATTTTTTTAATACCCATTGGCATTGCTGCCTGCTCTAATAAATAAATAAATGAGTCACGGCCTATATGGACTGCAGATAAAAGCTGATCGACGCCTAGCTAGCAGAACAAGTACCAGTGCTAGACTAGGGGGTTGAAATCTAAGCAGACGACGGAGCATAATGTAGCTTAAGCATAGAATGATGATGGGTTCAGCGAAGAGCCCAGAGAAAATAAGGGGGACATATTCAATCCCGAAATGCTTTGCGAGTGGTCACAAAATCGTCTCGGCGCAAATCACCTAATTCAGCCGTCTGGTGAAATCGCTGATAACAACAATCACCGATTTGGTAATGATTTTAGTTTCCTATAACTTGCATTTGTAAAGTTTTAAATATCAAAGTATGTTTTCATATTTATGTATATCCCTCAACATATTTTTTAATGTTATCTTTGATGTCGTTGTAGTCATATTCTTTCATATTCGTTTCTTGATCACTACTAATTTGTTGTTGTATTTGATCGGCATTTGATTTCGTTGTCATGAATAAAATATGCGCGCAGCTCAGTTGCATGCATGATCGAGTTGACCTTCCTTAGAGCAACACGCTTGTGTGTTGCTGCCCTCTACGTTCGTTGGGTAAGTTCTTAGCGTAATCTTAAATGTTTCGACACACTTGCTATCCCAGGGCCCCGTCTTACAAAGATTTACGACTGATCCAATCAATTTTCACTCTATGGAAATCCATCAGTGTCATAATTTTGTCTACAGGAAATTTGCAAAATGTCCTTTGTAAACAAAAGAGAAAACAACATATTGTTACGAAATCAATGAATTTATGGATATACATTCAGAAGTAGAATTTTTTTAAACAAACATGCATTTTATATGTTGACTTTGCTGGCTTTCCATAGTTGCGATTGGTCGGATCAATCGTAACTCTTTGTAAGACAAGCCCCTGATTTTTCATGGGAGGGAACTCCATAGCGAGGACATAAAAACATTTAAAAACAGATCAAAAGAAACTTATCTTACAATACTCAAGTCTCAGTTAATGTTCATTGCCAGGGCACGAATATTGTTGCTTATAATCATATTAGGGGTATGAAACCCATTTATAAAGCATGGGATGGAGTGGAGTAGGCAAGACAGAAAATCAATCGCTTGTGCGTCCACAAATATCAGGGGTGCTGTCCATTGTGCGCGCATCAGGGCAAGACTGTTAAAGGTAAATGCTAGTTTTGGTAACGATATCAAAATGAGTTCGTACAGAATCCAATGAAATGACCACCAAAGTGTCTGTTTGTATAAATAAAACACATGTGCCAAAGAATTCTGGAAGAAATTGTGTAATTGCTGAGAAATCAGCAAATAAGCACAGGAATCGGGTAGGGCGTCGGGCCCGACGCCCTAAGCAATAATTATACATTGTCCCACGTGGGCTTATCTGTGTTGGGGATCTTCGGTGTGAACATTTTTCAGCATAGATTTCAAGATTTCACAAAGTTCAGTTAATGTAACTGTACCAGATCTAGATCCTCGATGATATACTGACAATTAAGCCTTGTTTTACAGACTTTCTCATGAAATCAGTGTTTACTGCAACTACTGGAATTTCTCTTTAAAATAGTGGTGACATGATGTTAGCAGAAGTCACAAAATTATTCATCATATCTCATTGGCAGCACCACAGTGGGAGGGGGTGTGCAGAGGTGGGGATCAATTTTTTTTTTTCAAAACTCCTTGTGAGGTCACTTCCCCCACCCCCTGCATCAAAATATCTGGGCTCTGCCTCTAATGACCACTCACTGTTTGATAAAGGGACAGAATTATGTTCAGATTCAAATTTTATCAATAAAAATCCACAAAAATTACAAAAAGAAAGGTTGAAAATATCAATTACCATACAGCATAGCACAGTCACTTGCCCATGGTCTGAAGTCTGGTGGGTGTTTCATAAAGCTGTCTGTAAGATACGAATGACTTTACACATGACTGGTGATCTTTTCTTGTGGTATGTAATATTCCAGTATTAATTGATTTATGACCTAAGAACATGTTCCAGTCATGCGTGAAGTCATGTGTAACTTCATGAACAGCTTTATGAAACACATACCGGGAAAACTTTGGCCACGGTCTAAGTCTGTACTAAAAATATGGTAACCTAAAAAGTTAAAACTTTGTTTACATTGTACATTTCCTATGCTTTCTTTGTTATTTCCCAGTGTTTGAATGGTGAAGAAAACCATTTTATTCTCGAACAGTTATTAACATTTTGAGTGTCATATGTGAGGATAAGTCAAGTCTCTACTGTTAAGACAAGAGTCACATTTGGCCATCCATATTAAAATGGATTTCAGAATACAGGCCACTATGTATACTTACCATCATCTTGAATGAGTCTATTGAGGTATTCCGCCATTAAAGTCTTTAGCGCCCTCTTGAGGGGAGGCCCTCGGCGATGGGGAAAGACGATCGCGGTGTCGATAACTGTGCTATGCATCAGCTGAAAAACAAAGGAAATCATGGTTCAGAAATTCATCAAATCAATCATTTTTAAAAAATATATCGCAACCAAGAGGGGGAGGGGCACTATGATCGGGAAAGAGAATTACTTTGTCCACAGCAGGGCTGCCAACCTGAACAAGAACATTTACGTTACGTTAAAAGCTGTAAAAAATACCATGGGACAGCACATAAAACTGAAATTTTAAAAATTTTGCATGAAACCATCACCATTCTTCTCATTTCTCAGTACTAATTACTGAAAATCTGTACTTCTTGGCAGCTTTGATTCATATGCAGAAATAAAAATTCATGATATAAATCATGAATATTGTAATAAGGGAACCTCTATACAAATTAAGAATTCTTCTAGCAGGCATGGCCTCTGTGTAACACATGCAACTACCGTGGACTATTCAAGAAGTCTGCCAACTGGGTGCTCTAGGAACTCAATTTGTTGCCTTTCTTAGATGGTTCATGATGTCCATTTCCTCTAAACATTTTCCATGTTTATTGATTAATACACTAAAAAGAGTTATGGTATGTATAACCCTCAATCCATTAAAAAAAGCTCCTTCTGTTAACAAGGTTGTCATCTGACTGGCATAAGGGCATTCAAATTTATATATTTGTCCATTCCCGTTCCTGGAGAGCATCAACTCTCATGAGCTATGTAAATTTCCCACAACATGTGCTTGAGCTGAAGTCAATATGCTGGCTGCACCGACTTAAAAAAATCACCCCTCACTAGCATCCTACCGCCCTTCTGCTCTAGCCAGTCCTTGAAGTCATCACGTCTTAAAAGTAATTCATTCTTACCTTCAGTGCTAGAAAGTCGCTCTCTAGGCTGTGCCCTATTAGGATGGTCTGAGCAGAGAACATATTGAGCAAGACTGCTTGCACATCCCGTAGCTTGGTCCGGACATGCTTCAGATCATCCTCTGTTATACCGCTGAATCTGTAGAGGAAAAAACATTATCAAGTTACTAGTAACTTGGGCACAGGCAGTGTTGTCACTAAGGTGGTTGGCGCCGGTAAGATGCATGCACCACTGCAATGCAGTATGGCCATGGCATTGCATGTGACAGCAGGGTCCTGTTTCATAAAGGACTTGAAACTGTTGTAACTTTGCCATTATGGCAACTACCATGGCAACCTTGATTCTGATTGGCTGCTGAGCCCTGTTACCATGGTAGTTGCCATAATGGCAAAGTTACAACAGTTGCAAGTCCTCTATGAAACGGGCCCCAGATATGTGATATTTTTTCAATTATTTAAGGACCCTGTCACATCGTTCCATGCAAGCCATGCGGGGGAGTTGGGGCAATCATCCGCGAGAAAGTTTTCATCATGTTCAAAACTTTTCTTCGGGCAAAGCAGACTTGGGTGCACACCCGAGGGCAACTGCGTGCAAGATACTGTCAATGCGAGGGACCTGCAGGTAGCAAAAGTGGTCATTCGCAAGTCACACACAAGGTTTGAATGGAACAAAGTGATAGGACTTCACGGCATCAGAAAATGTGTGATTTATCAGATGTCTCGCATGGATACTTTCATGGAAGTAAGAATATACAAGGCCATTTTGAATCAATTTCATGTCAAATATGTTTAAGACATCATTTATTACCTAACTCTCGTCAAAGATAATAATGACAATTTAAGATTCATATAGCGTTCGCATCTGTTGAAAATGGCACTCAAGGTGCACAATGAACAAAGATCAACTTGTACAATATAGAATATGAAACTGTTGAATTACAGATATAGAGAGAAAGGCAGAGCAAAGATCGTGATTTACATACCTCGTGTTGTAATCGACCACTTCATTGTCAGGCTGGACCAGGGTATCGTATACTTCATTGAGATGTTCATCGATTACCGTCACTCTGGTTAGCTCAAGACCCATTGATGTGTAACACTACAACATAAAAATTGAAGAAGGTGAATCAAAACAGCTATAATAAACCTTAAATAGTGGGGACCTTGGTTCTCATCAGCACGAAAAAAAAACCTGGATTTTAAATTTTAATAGTAGTTTTTATTGTAGGTGATATTTGTTTGAGCAGAACTGGCTTAGACATTGAATATAACAGACACAAAAACTAAGTAAGAAGTGTTTGAGATACCATTTCCATATAGAACCATGCATATAGACAGAGTTGTGTGCATTGTAATGGAGTGCTGCAATATGAATGGCCATAGCTATGGCCATTGCCAAGTGATTGTTAATACTTGATCACCTGCATATGTCACTGAATAATCAACGGAAATGTAAGTAGAAAATCAGTAATCCTCACAAGATGAAAACCAGACATTTAGGAGACTACTTTTAAATAGTTTTATGCCAATTATCCTAAAGTCACCACTACTCATAATAAAAGCTTGAAGTGAATATCAAGCAAGTGGTGTTTCATAAAGCTGTTCGTAAGTTAAGAACGACTGGTAATCCTTTCTTATGTGCTAAATATTCAACAATGAACATTTTGATGTATACTGCTCACCACAAGAAAGGATTACCAGTCATTCTTAAAGTCGATCTTAACTTACAAACAGCTCTATGAAACGGCCCCCAGGTGTGGTACAACTTTATTTGAACCCTTTTGATTGGTTCTTGGTAGGTTCTTCTAGCAAATTGTGCATGCAACAGTCATCTCGATTGGTCGATGCCTTTTTGGATCAACTCAAGTGAAACCTACCATTTCACAATCAAGGGAGTACATGCCCGGATGACCATTCCGTGGGATGTCCTTGGGGATCGTCTTCATGTAGCCCAAGAGGTTCCCTTCCTTGTTATTAGTTACATGGTACTGTAAAGGTAGATAAAGAACAGAAACAGAGGGAAGGTGATAACTGCTGCTTGTAAGGAAGCTCCCCAGGGAGTGGAATATGTGTATGGTATACATTATGTGTGGGGAAGCCAGAATCCAAATTGTAAAGGTGGTGGTTGTTTAAGAATAAAACAGAGGGAAAGTAGTAACTGCTGATTGTTAGAAAGCTCCCCAGGGAGTGGAATATGTGTACGATATACATTATATATGGGAAAGCCAGAATCCAAATTGTAAAGGAGATGGTTAATTAAGAACAGAACAGAGGGAAGGTAGTAACTGATGATTGTTAGAAAGCTCCACAGGGAGTGGAATATGTGTATGGTATACATTATGTGTGGGGAAGCCAGAATCCAAATTGTAAAGGTGGTGGTTAATTAAGAACAGAACAGAGGGAAGGTAGTAACTGACGATTGTTAGAAAGCTCCCCAGGGAGTGGAATATGTGTACGATATACATTATATATGGGAAAGCCAGAATCCAAATTGTAAAGGTGGTGGTTAATTAAGAACAGAACAGAGGGAAAGTAGTAACTGACGATTGTTAGAAAGCTCCCCAGGGAGTGGAATATGTGTACGATATACATTATATATGGGAAAGCCAGAATCCAAAATTTAAATTGTAAAGGTGATGGTTAATTAACAACAGAACAGAGGGAAGGTAGTAACTCCTGATTGTTAGAAAGCTCCACAGGGAGTGGAATATGTCAATACTTTGTATATGGGAAAAACCAGAATCCAAACTGTGAACGTGGTGGTGAATAAAGAGCAGAAACAAATGAAAAATATTCCCTGGCTGCCAATTGCTAGAATGCTCCCCAGGGAGGGGAGTATGTGAATACATTATATGTGGGAAAACAAGAATCAAAATTATAAAGGTGACAGTGGATAAAGAACATTTTGTAAGTGCATGTCAGACCCATAATTGCTCTAAAACATGGTCTCATTTACAAATCCAATGCAATTCTGTATGTAGCCAAAACTTAGTAATGTAATGTTGGAGATTACATCATTGGTGATCTGCATGCAAAATTCTGTCACAATCGTGCATCAACAGCCAAGGTCTGAGGGGGCATAAATAAGCTCCCCAGCTGTATCAAATTATCATTAAATTATAATATCTAATAAAATGATCAACATAGACAGAATTTGTCAATTTCCTCCTAACAAGATAATGTAAATGGCATACCTTTGCAATACAGCATCCTTTGGTCTCCATATCACCAGAACAGCATGAGAAACGACTTTCAATCATCCCAGCAACTGAAAAAAAGTAACAAATCGTGAGTAGCATTAGTTACATCCAAGTATCTGTCATCATAAAAACACATTCTTTGCACAAGTACTGGTTAATTTCTGTATTGGTCTTTTTAAACTGAAGCAGGTGCTGGGACAAATCTCACTTGGTGTCGTGCTACATGTAGCGCTGATGTGACTTAGATTAATTTTTTAACTTACTGTAGGTTTTGAAGCTAGGGAAGAAAAGACATTCAAGATTGTGTTGTCATACCATCCCATACCAACATAAATGCCAAATTTTTAACTGTTTTTCTACTGAAATACATTGTATATCAACTTACTTCTTGTTAGCTTTATCATCAGCATAAGCCTAACCAACTCATCATTACAACATTGCAATCATCACCATCATCATGAGGGTGTTCGTCATTATTATAATCATAATCAACATCATTCACAGTATCTCCATCATCATCATCATTAGCAGCATCATCATTATCATCTCCACCATCATCATCCTCATTATTATCTCTTGCCATAACAACCACCACCACCACCATTATCATCATCATCATCACCATTATCATCACCATCACCATCATCATCATCACATCATCATCATCATCACCATCATCACCATCATCATCATCTCCACCACCATCATCATCATCATCTCCACTACTATCATTATCATCTCTTGCCATCACAACCGCCACCATCACCATTATCACCACCACCATCATCGCGATCTCCTTCTTCATCCTCCTCCTGATGAGAATCTGTACTTACTCCTTCTTGTCCATGGTCTGCCCCAATGATAGGTGCAAGATTCCCTGGTGATGTACTTTCCGTTGGGAAGTCTCAGGTACGTCGCCCCACATCGACAGCACACTTGTTGATTTGCTACAATTGAGAACAAACAATCGTAATTGATAATAATGAAAAATAGGTATTTGTATAGGGTCATAATCCTTTCAGGGGCACACTGCTACCCCTGCTTTACTCGAGCAGATCTTTCTAGGATTCAGTACGTTCAAGGAATTAATCCATTGGGTACCCACGATTGAAACGATTGAAAACTTGATTTTGATCACTGAAAATTTTACCGGTTGTCATAAGGCAGTGTATAACTTACAAACGTATAAACAGCTTTAATAAACCCCCCCCCCCCCTCCTCACTTTATGTTTTTCCAGCTATGTATATTTTCTACCCTTGCCTTCTTATATCTATTACTCCCTCATTTCTTTTACTTTATACTACCAGATCATATACACTGGCACCTGTCTACAGTGACAATCCAAGCCTTAATAGGCAGGTGAACGCTATAGACAGGTTCTTACACCATGTGTCGAGGGAATCAGTTTTAGTGGTCACTATAGGCAGGCAGCTGCTATAGAAAGGTAGTCGCTAACACAAGGCTAACTTTATGAAAGAAGAAGAAAGTAAGAAACTTACGATCACTGCTGGCAACTTTCTTGTTTGCTTCTTCCTTGAACAGGATTGCTTGACCCGAGATGTCCGATGGTCTGGGGTAACCGTTCTCCCGCAGTTGAACTTCTGTCAGGATGTAACGCTGGAGCTTATCATACAAATGAATCCCTATGAGACAAAAATAATGGGGGAAAAAAATGTGACCAAGACCTCCATGCCTAAATTGTAGAAATACTATATGATTCTATTGAACAGCATTTAATAAACTAAAATTAGGTCTTGACAGGTTATAAAATTTGATGAATATTTTTCAGTGATAATAATCATAACATTCCACTTCTATAAAACACACAGTACATCTGAATGTCTTCTCTAGCACTTCACAGATATATTATTACCCTTGTCCAGTGTCATTGGATCCTCGATTGCATGCACACAATGATCTTGCTCACTTCCCTTATGAGCATTCCAACAAGAGTTTCCAAATTAAATTGTTTTGCATTCTACATACATGTAGGTTTTTGCATCCTATGGGAACCCATTTGACAAATGGGCGGAGGTTGGCAAAGCATGGATTGATGCCTTGCTAAAGGATGCTAGGCCATGGTGGGATTCGAACACCAGGGGAGCGTTTCATCAACGGTTTTGTCTGACAAGCTATCAGATCTGACAGCTTTCCTTGATTTTGATTGGTTGAGAGGCACTGTTCTCATGGGAACAGTCAGATAAAACAGGACTTGTCGGACAAAACCTCTGACAAGTCCTTTCATGAAACGCTCCCCAGACCCTCTGATTATAAGACGACAGTCAGAACCACTACACCACGACGCTTCCATACTCTCAGAACAAATATTTCATGGAAACTTACCTTCAAAGCTCTCACTGTCAAGGTTCGAGTGCTTGTGGATGCTGTAGGAGGTCTGTGCGGCCAGCTTGCCACATACTCTCAAAACAAATATTTCATGGAAACTTACCTTCAAAGCTCTCACTGTCAAGGTTCGAGTGCTTGTGGATGCTGTACGAGGTCTGTGCGGCCAGCTTGCCACCTAGGACAGCCTCATGGGAGACAACCTTCGAGGGGAAGAGCACAGACGGGGTGGATGGAGGGGATTGCATCCTGCTATCTGTCTGGTTCTTGAGCTTCTTCAGAGCATTCACACAGAGGTTCAGGTAGATGTTCTTGGTGGAAGATCTCTGATAAACTAACTTCTCTTCTTCCAAGGCCTACAGAAAAAACAGAACATGGACAAAGTAAAGAACTGTAAGAAGAAGAGTACTGACACATATGTGTAAGACATATGACACACTAGCTTCTGCTCTTCCAAGGTGTAAAGACACAACAGTACATGGATAAAACAAAATGCAACTTGAAGAAGAGTGCACAGGTTCAGGTAGATGCTCTAGGCAACCTATCTCTGGTAAACTTACTTCTCCTTCAAGGATCAAAATGCAACATGTTCTATCCAGAGGGGACAGAAAATTGCAAGTGTAAATGTGTATTCTGTTTTGTTTCAAGGATGAAATTTCCCACCCAGTTTTTGATTTTCAATAAAAAAATTCATAGGTTTCCTTTATAAGACCTACTCTCTGTATGAGAATCATCCATATTTTGCTACCTCAAGGTGTGAGGAATGCACGAGAACTTACTTTATCAAAGGCATCTTTATCATCCTCTGAAGTCTTTAGGAGTTCATCAATGAATACGTTGAGGTATCGCTGTCTGATGTTCATAGGAACCTTGCTGCCATAATCTGTAGGAATCACTGGCCTCTTGGAAACCTGATAACCAAGGAGAGTTTCAGAAGATGAATCAAGGCGGGGAATATCACTGAACGGGGTGCTGCAAGACACTTGCAACTGCATCATCAATATCACCTAGATCACCATGATCATCACCATATCATCACCATCAAGATCAAATTATCCAGACTATCATCATAAGAAGCAGCAGCATCATCATCATCAATGTCATTACCCTCATTATCATCAATAATACTATCCATCACTATGATAACCATTACTAACATTGTCACCACCATCATCATCCTTACCATCATTTTAATCATCCCAATCATATTATCTCATCATCATCAGCAGCAGCAGCGTCATCATCATCACCATGACCATCATTATCATCACCATTAACATCACCATCATCATCACCACCATCATCATCATCATCACCATCATCACCATCATCATCACCATCATCACCACCATCATCATCATCACCATCATCTTTATCATCATCATCACCATCATTTACATCATTATCATTATCATCATCAACATCATCATCACCATCATCATTAACATTATGATCATCATCATCATCAACATCATCAGCAGCATCATCAACATCATCAGCAGCATCATCATCATCGTTGTTGCCATCACCCTCGTTATCACCATTGTCATCATTCATCATTATCATTTCCATCACCAAAAGCACCACCACCATCATCATCACCATCATCATCGTCTTCATCATCATCACTACTTGCATCACCATCATCATCTTACCATCCTGGGCATGTGAGCTGTCCTTTTACCCATCTTTGAGGTCATGACAGTAGTGGTTTTCTTCTCAGAGGAGGACTCCCCTAATGTGAGGTGCTTGAGAGTGTTGTTGGTCGAGACTATACGATGACAAACATAGATAGAATCGTGGGGAAACAGTTGAAATGAAATGTCAGGTTTGCTTTGCTTTTTCAAATTCAAAGATAACTACAAGTCATATATTGCAAGTGCCAATGAGGCCTCTTGAATACAATCTACAAAGCAGACCGCCAACCTGAATTGTAAACAAAATCCTATTCTTTATTTCTATCCTATTTCCAACCTAAAAGCCCTATAAAGCTTCTCAGCCAATGAAACCAAAGACTCACTATCTTATCAAAGTTGAAAATTTAGTCAGTGGTGACAACTGTCACACAATTCCCCCCACCCCCAGAAATTTACATCGTTGGAACAAACCTGGCTGATGAGCTACTCTCTTCTTCCCTGTGATTGAAGCACCAGCGGTGGTCTCCCCATCATCCTGCTCCTGGGACGCCCTCTCTAGCCTACGCTCCATCATGAGATACCGATTGTGGCACATCTGAGCTGCGCTGAGCCTAGAGTTAGCGGGCTTCTTGGGGGTCGGCTTTCGTTTCACATCCTGTTGGAAGGCAAATGAATAAAATCTGGTCTAAGAATTTCAGAACATCTCTCAGTTGGTTCACTCTATGTCTACATGTATATCATGCAAAGATTATTAGAACAATCAGATCAATTTGTAATCATCATGGTTATTCCAAGGATTTCTGATTCTGTTTATTACTCCCGTAGCCATAGGTACTCAGCACAATGGATTTTTGTTGGTAAACACCAAGCTGGTAAATACCGGTATTTGTAACCAAATTACCTGGGAAACATAACGCTTCTTGGTTTATCAGTCATATTGGCTGACGTTATAGACGACAAATATTACTCTCGGGCCATTTATCAAGATGGAGACAATGGCAGAGTTGGGATTCGAACTCACATCCTTGCAATTATGAGTCCAATGCTGTAACCACCGGACCACACGACACCTTGTCAAAAAAAATCAGCAGTGTCTTTCCCACAAGTGGCCAGCTTAACGGCTTTTCATTACCAATCATCCAAATAGGCAAAGTAATGAGGAATGCAGTGCAGGAAGCTAAATATAAAAAGATGCACCGTGCCATTATAAATGTAGTGGAATCCCTGCTAAACGACTCAGCAAAGACTTTTGGCAAAGGAACCATACACCATTACCAGTTTTTAGGTGCATTATCAGAGCCTTTCGCAATCACTTTGAGCCCTATCGTCCATTGAATTTGCTACAAGAACTACAATTTATCATAGGGAACTGTTGGCATTTCTTAAGTAAACACGATTCGGGGTTTGGTAAAAAAAAAATTTTAAGTAGGATTTGGTAAATCTTTTCAAAGAGCCAAATTCCCTGGCACTTGAGAAATTAATGATTACAGGTGCCACGACTCTAATTACATCAGGAGGGCTAAAGATATTCGTTCGACCCGACCCATTCGAATTTTTTCAATTTGATATTGCTTATTGACATAAGTGTATATATATGATTCAAAATCTAACACTGATTCTAGAATGGTAACTACTGAAATTCCTTTGCCTAAATTGGAAAAAAATATCAATGATTTGGAACTACTTTGTGACTGGCGGAGTAATTTGGGGCCATTTTACGGTTTCAGTTGATGAATTCGATCCCATCATAGTTATCTTCATAAATGGCAATTTATTTTTTAAAATGAGCTGGCTACGATACCCTTCTCTGGTCAGAAATGGAATGTCAGATATATATCCTATCCAAAGGTAGTAAACATTCAACCCTCTAATTTCACATTTATTTTTTATGAAGTTTTTTACGTGCCATTTGAACACACAAGTCTACGGGGAATGTTTTACGCGCCTGACACCTACATCAAGAATAAAACTTACTCCAAACTTGGAAGAATGAGCCACCCGCTGCTTTCCAGAAGAAACTGGAGCTGAATTGGAACTTCGCTCTTCTGCTCGTTTTGGAAGCTAGGGAGATAAACGTAACCATATTCGATTCTTCAGTGAAAACAAACATTATCAATTATTCGTTTAAAAGGAATTTTGAATCATTATGCTGAATAATACTTGAAGTCTAACAGTATTACACATTCATGTTCCAAGTAACACATCAGGAGGGGGTGACATAATATGTTGCCTTATGATGCAAAGATGAACCTATTCAATATTTCCTTTTCTTGAATTCTTCATTGTCCTCGAGTCACTATCCTGTACATACAATGTTTTCTTCTTTCTTTCATTGCACTTTAAGGACTCTGCAGATCGGATATAGCTGATTTTAAATCTTATCATCATCATCATCATAATCATCATTATTACACCCATACATGTACATAATTTAAAAACATCCAAAATCTTACTAAAACAACCCAACTTGAGTGATTTTGAAGTGTGCAAGAATGATCTCACCTTTGACGACTGACCCCTTGACCTTGCCTTCGCCTGCTCCTCCTGGAAAATGCGATAACACTCATCGGATATGTCATCTTCTGAAGAGCTTTCCTCCATGAACCTCCTCATCTCTGCCATGTATTCATTGTCACCTTCATCTCCCTCTCCGTCCTCTTGGTTACCAGTGTCATTACTGCTTCCTCCCATATCGTACCCAGCATCGTCATCACCGCTCTCATCGTCATCACTTGATACAAGACCATTGGGTAGATCTGAACTATCATCAGAGAGAGAATAGACGTGCATTTGCTCACGTGACGGAATTTTTACCAGTTGGTGCTTTCGATTCTCCTGGGTGGTGATTTTGGAATCGAGACTTGACCCAAATTTACTTTGCTTCTCAATGGAGTTTTTAATCTTGAGCAGGGGACCTTTTGACACTTGATTCTGTCCACTTGCTGGAGTTTTTTGTGTTACAGAACTTGATGGTTTCTTGGAAGGGCCAACCTTAGAAGTCTTTACACTTGAAGACTTGACTTTGCTGGTGGTAGGAAGGAAATTTCCAGCTGACAGTACCTCTCCTGAACCAGAACGAACCACTTTCCTTGGGAGATCAGACGTTGAGGAAGAGCTTTGCTTCTTGATCCTAGGAACCTCTGCTGACTTTTTCAGAATCTTTTTGGGAGAATCACTAGATATCAAAGTGACTTCATCCGACTCCCCATCACTATCGTCCCCAAACAGATCCAGCTCTATGATTTTGGTGCTTTCTTTCTTTGATTGTGAAGTGGACAATTTCTTCAAACGCTTTGGATCATTTGTTTTGGAAGGGGAAGCAGATCTTTTCTTCTGTCCAGCACTATCACTTCCACTAGCATGTCTGTTCTTATCAAGTGACACTGATCTTTTTCTTGGAGGACTACATACAGGAGCTTTTTGTTTAGAAGATGTTTTTGATCTTGCACCTTCTTCATCAGAACTAGAGTCATTGGCTATGGCAAACATGTCAAAGTTGCATTCTTTGATAGTTGGCTTTTTTGGCAAAACTTTTGTTGGTGGTTTTCCAAGTGATTGAAAAAGACTACGATCCCTTCCAGTCGTCTTTGGAGACTCTTGCTTTCCCTTGGTGCCAACTTTGGCATCAGCACTGTGGACCTTTTCTTTATGATTTATTTCTTTCATGTGGCTGCTTGATCCCTTAGAAGTGCTTTTCAAAGACTTGCTTTCTTTTGTTATTTTTATGGTGGTGCTGTTATCTTCAGTAGTTCTTTTAAGCTCCCCAATTTTTTGTTTACCCTTTGATTTCAATCCTTTCACTTCCTGGTGCTTTTTGAAAAAGTTTGCCAGTTGCTCAGCTGATACTTTTGGTTTGGACTTTTCTGTGACCTTCTCTTTCTCTGAAATCTTCACATCAGACATACACGTATTCTCTGAAGGTTTAATGTTATTATCTGTCTTGACCGTCTTGCTTCCGCTCTTAGCATCATCCTCTCTTCGCTGGGTCTTCACTCCACTTTTGCTTTCCGTAATTTTCTTGTTGCTCGGCGTCAACTTCTTAGGGTCAGTTTTCTCTTGACTAGGCTTTGCTTTTGAAGTCACTTTAACAGATTTCCCTGATGCAGCACTGGTTTTTCCTATGGATGGGGTCATTGATTTGCTAGATGAGCCAGAAACTTCTTTCTTTTTGCTCAAAAGTTCTTTCTTTTTGTTCAAAACTACTTTCTTGGCTACAATGGATTTTGTCTTACTCTCACTTTCCTCAGGAACTTTATGGCGTTTAACCTGAGACAGTTTGTCATTTGCATTTGTCTTATCAAATTTCTTTTTCAACTCCAATTTGGTTGTTTCTTCTTCATGATATTGCTCAAGGTTTTCCATATCATAGCTCCCTTCAATATCCAATGAAAGACCCGAGTCGTCATCAACATGCCCTGATGTTGAATATGTTGGAGGAACATCATTTATGCAATGACTGTCTGAAGAAGTGTAGCTGTAAGGATGGAAATCCACACCTGTCATGGGAGGAATATCACTGTAGGAATATGAAGCAGTGTTTGAATATCCTTTGAAGTCCTTTTCATTTGCATCAAAATCATTCGCCAAGTCATTTGAGATTCCGTAAGAAGGGTATGCATCATTCTTTGAAAGTGGATCAAAGTTGGCTTCTGGGAGATACGTTTCTGGGATGACCTCTTTGTTTTTATGAAGTGACTGTGATGTCGTTTTGTAACTTTCATTACCCTTTTCACAAACATTTCCTTTCATTACAACCTTAATCTTTTCATCAGAATCAAAGTTGGAAGAAAATGGGTTGTACTCCTCGTCTTCCTCCACAAATGCTTGGTCAGGTTGACATAAACTCCTGGGAGTTCTTGTTGTCACAGTAACTCCACCATATGTATGGGTTTCTATGACCATATCTTCCACTTCTTCAGTAACAGAAGGCTGTTCTGTTTTCAAGTTCTTTTCATCAGTAGATGGCATTTCTTGGAAATCATCTTTAGTGGTATTTGTTGACTGATCCTCACTACAATCTTCTGCTTCAGCTTCCATTAATAGCATATCATCACCTCCAGGAACAATTGCTTCATCAGGGTTGTCCATAGCCTCCAGTTCTGCCAGGGGGGTTGGGGTGTAAGCGGAAACCCCTTCACCTGAACCAACCTCTTCATCTTTACTACCCTGCTCCTCTTCTTCCGTTGATTCTTCCAAGAAGGCATCCTTCGAAGGTTTCTTGCAGAGGAACAACGGTGTTGGGACATACTGGATAGGTTTGGTGGCTGGAGTTCTGTCTCTATGTCTCCTGTGGGATGGAAGGCTGCTGCTTTCAATGGCGGGCCTGGTTTTTGCCGCCTTCTGTTCCTCAGTGTTCTTTGACTCAGTTGCAGCTTCCACAGGTGGAACTGCAAAAGAAAAAGAAAGAAAATTCATATTTAAAAACGCCTAAGAGCACACAGATTTGCATGCATGCAGTATTCTCTCTAATATTCAGCCCTCTTCTCTACTACTTAGATAACTATGTGCTATTTTTGTAGACTCACAGTGGCCATTAGTTAAAAATTCAAACTGAATCCAGTTTATTTCTTTTCTTTTTTTTATACATGTAGAGCCATTTTTGGCCAAGGTCTTAATTTTTCATTAACATGTTAAATGGTACTTGGAGTTTTTATCTTGCAGACTGATTCTGTAATTGGATACAGAAAGATGAAGTGGTACAAACTTCCAGCCAACCTAAGCTTAAAGGAGACACACGAAGAAAATTTCACGAAAGTGATGATTATAGACAAATTATATATGGATGGAAAGGTATTGTCTTTTTATACACAAATATGTCACTAAAAAGTCTTATAGATGCCGTGGAAATGCAAGAAATGAAATTATTAGACACCCTTCTCAGCCCCCCAGACCGACAATCACGCAGCCGAAAACGGTCGAGAATTATGACGTCACACAATCGACGTGCTCATCATCTCTCTGTGCATCATGCACTGAATCACCTTACTGACCTGTTCAATATCTTCCGAATTTACCGTTTTCTTCATGTAATGTGATATTCAATTTCTGTTTTCGACAACTTCAGACCAAACGTGATTCAGAACTGTGTTCCTTTGCCCGTTTTTATTGAATTGTGGACTGTAAAGACCAATTTTGTCCACTGCAGTCGTCATTGTGTTGCTCCACTCCAGTCAGTGAGTGAGTGAGTCGCTGCCCAAATAATATAAGTAGAGAATCTAATCAAGAACTTGAAAATCAAAAGCAGCAATTAAGAAGTAAGATTTAATAAATACAGGACTGAATCTCACATGAAAATAAAAAGAGAAAAAAGAGCTGATAGGAATGGGGAAGGAACATAATTAAAAAAAAAAATCCAGAACCAAAAAAAAATCAGAGTTTCGAACCAGGATCCCCGCACTCAAAAAAATCTTCGTGCGTACAGATTTGTCCACAGACCATGTTTTAATATGGACCGTGTTCATAACGATATATGAACAAAGTGCGTTCGCTGCAGTTGCCTCGCAATGCTTCGGCAATCCAAGTGCAATTCCAATCATTTCGCGATCATATATTGCCGTGTTTTTTTGTGGTTCCTGAACTTGCTACGTAATTAAATTTCATAATTTTTATTCAGTTGTGAAGACGAATGTCTATGCTTTATATTGATAATAATATCAATGTGGTGCAAGCATGATTTCTAAGTGAAAATATGCTTTGTTTATTCACGTATATTTCTTGAAAACAAATAATTTTTTCTAAGCTAAATATCGGTTACCAAAATATGTTAAATGTGCATTTCATTTTACTGTTCAGAAAATTCAAACTTTTATCTATGTAATAAGACCAATCTCGAGAGGAATAAACTATTCTAAGAGCAAAAAACGCTGATTGGAAAGATCGTCTTCAATGGGCTGCTGTCAGCTCAGCTGCTCACTGCTCGTGGTGTGACGTCACTCAGCTGGAGCTCGCCAGAGGACGGACGAAGGCAGAAATATGCCATGAAAATAAGTCATTTTTGAGAGCTGATTTCTGCGAACTCTAATCACTATTTTAAAAGGTTAAGTTATATATCTGATTAGTAATACTTCCCCTTTACAATGATGACCAAAAAAAGTCATTATAAAATACTTTTGATTCTTCGGTTGTCTACTTTAAAAGGCGTTTGATTATGAAAATGAAAATACTGTGTAGGGGACGAGGTCCAAAACATTTGGATCTGCTACCCGATGAAATTAAATTTTCATATGAAATCACAAAAATTATCATATAAAACACATTCTCCACATCATAACTGAGTTTCAGGGCAAATAGACATAATTTTATTAATCTATGCTTTTTTTAAAGTGCCCAAGGAAAACATGAGAAAGGAGACTGGATTTGGGCTACCGTGACTTGTCTAAGAATTTGAGAAATTCCTCTGTGACACAACAAGCTAAAATCTAGAATTGAAAAAAATAGTAAGTTACCTCTGCGAACATGTCTGAAGTGACAGTATGGTCTTTTGCATCTTCCTTTACTTTCATCATTCTCTGGGCAAAGAACACCTCGAAAAAGGCCCGCAGTTGGAAACATTTTTATAACTAGTAGAAGTAAACTTGATCCTGTTGATGAATGAGGTTGAAGTCAAAGGACAAAGCAAACTCAGAAGAACCAGGTCAGCTCAGTTGTCATGGACGGTTGTTGTTTAACTGTCATGACTGTACTGCTAAAGTGCTAGCAACTAGCATCAATGCAAAACCAGCCAGCTATGCCGTTCATGGCTATAAAAGTTCTTGTGGCATCTTCAAAGAGTTTACCAGACCCAAACCAGGCAATTTGGTATTTTGTAAAGGCACTCACTCATTCACTGACTCAGTCTTTGTCAATCATGTAAATTGTCATTCCCACACACGGTATTCAGGCCTTCCACGCCAACAGACTTCTTCCTGTTCAGGTGGCCGGAGCTCCCCCGTGCCTTGCACTGATGATGTGGCCGACTCTCCCTCTAACACCGGGCCTGGTGAAGGCAGTGACATCGGCAGTTCTAAACTTTAACTGAGCGATAAAGGCTCACTCTTACGATATTTTCATGTCATACAACAAATGTGAAATGATCAGTATAGTATTGATGGTAACCTATTAAATAGAATATCATGGAAGGCATTAACATTTGTCAAAATAATCATATTTGACGCTCGTTCGGCACACCGCTGCAGCCGATTACGCCACAGACCTTTAATAACTTGTAACAACGCTGATTACGAGATTTTTCATGCCGAAATGACCGCCTACCGAACCAAAAATAAAATAGGAGAGGTTTTATCAACGTTTTGTCCTGTAGACAAAATTGTCGGATCTTTCCCCGACTTTAATTGGCTGGGATTAACCCCGGGGGGGTCAAATATATCGCTGTACACACGCATAACAAAGGATTTTCCAAAAAAAACCTAAACAAGTTTTTCGCTGGCTTTATTCACAAATTTTTGTCCCTAGCCCGGGGGGGGGCACTTACATTGGCGGGTGGGGTGCGGATACCATGAAAAAAAAAAACTTTTTGTAGACATTGTAATCATGAACATGATATGTATAACACTAATAAAATATTGCGAGCGCGAAGCGCGAGCTGAAAATTAATGAAATTCAAACCCGAAGAGGAGCATTCTAATGCTTATTCGTAGAAATTCATTAAAGGAAACCAAAACCCAAGAAGAGAAGCAATCTTTTTGGACTGAAGAGTAAAATGAGAGGAACAATTTAAAAAAGTTTTATCAAAATCGGTTATGAAATAAGCAAGTTATGGACGCTTAAAAAGTCTTGTACTTTCTATGGGGATCCTTAAATTGGCAAACGTGCTTCAAAATGGCTGATTTTGTAGACAACTCTCCATTTGTTTTGTACACAAATTTTCTGATTTTCCCCATTATTTTACACATTTTACATTATCTCCTCCCGACCTTGACATACGTGGTGTGAATTATCTTGTCCCCCATGATATATGCTGTGCTCAGAAGGAGGCAAGATGCAATTTGAAAGATAATGACGAAAATCTAAAAATAAGTGTACAAAACAAATGGAGAGTTGTCCACAAAATCAGCCATTTTGAAGCACGTTTGCCAATTTGAGGATCCCCATAAAAAATACAAAAAAAGTTTTCAAACTCCCATAACTTGCTTATTTCATAACCGATTTTGATGAAACTTGTTTTAAAGTTTACTCTTTCCAATAAGATTGCTTCTCTTCTTGGGTTTTGGTTTCCTTTAAGACCATAAATATTTCACTACACAAATAATGCGAGAGCGAAGCGCGAACTGAAATTTTTCGATATTCAGATTAGAAACTGGGACATCTTAAAATCGTTTTTAGGAATTTATAAAGAGCATACATATCCACTACTAGTAACGCGAATGTAAGTACGGATTGGAAATATTATTATTCAGACCTTGAAGGGGGGCAATCTCTTTAGGTAATCATGGAAAAAAGCATAATGCCACTACATAAAAAATAATACCTGGAACTATATAGTCCTATTTGGTGTATGTTGACTTGAAAACTGAATGTTCCAGTACAGCAGGAACTAAACAGACAATGTGAGCACCTAGAATGATAAACACATAATCCCTAAGCAAATTATTTTTCATAAAGTTATGACAAATATTTCTTATGTAATAAAATGTAATGTAATATAACATAGTATAATTAATATGATAAACAATAATTTCTTCCTCCCCATTATGTTTTTCTTTCTTTCTCCCTCTTTTTCTCCTTTTCCCCGTTTTTTTTTGCCTAGATACTCGTGTTTAGGGGGTCTAATGCGAACATGGGGAAATGGGTAAAAATTGGGAGGTTTTGAAAGTCTTTCCTCGCAGGCCCCAACCCCGGACCCCCCCCGTTGAAATAGGCAACTTATTTTTAGCATAGCTAGGGGGTCTTATGGAGCAAATTTCTCGAGAATCTCGAGAATTTTCTTCTGCGATTGACAATTCACTCGAGCTCGACGACCCAAACCAGTCGGTTGTGGTATAAATTTAGATAGAAATATGACTTTGCGCTGAATAAAAATATACTTTTATTCATCGGAAGATTCAAGATGATCTAACGCTTTAGTTCTGACCTAGTTATTCAGGAGAGAGCATTCAGGATTCCTAAAATACTCATCACTAAATCGTCTTGTGCAAACGCCCGGTGAACAGGGAAGGGCCTGAGCGGGAATTGTCTGACTTGTACGCCAAAAGGTCCGGCTTGTGCCGACAGCTACAGTCGTCTCGCTGAAACCATGTCGCAGAAAATGACAGGTCGCAAAGTGAAGGGTTTTCCGTGTTTGACGAACACTCGGAAAGTGGTTCGACCATCTTTCAATGTCACTCAAAGGCTTCGTATGCGTGAGGTATACTACTAATAGTACTATTTAACCTAGACAGCTGGCAGCCGTCTGTTTCGAGGAGTTTTTTAAAATTTTTTTTAATTTCTCATACACAGACGGCTCGCTATCGTGCAGCCACCATTAATAATAATAATAAGGGGACTTGCAATGCAAAATCCCCCTGTCGGGGCTCTTCAATTTTTGTCTTTAATAAAAATTTTGAAAATTAACGCTACCAAAATGCAAATTAATATTCCCTCTTGGCATTAATTTCCAAAAAACAGAAAAATCAAGTCAAAAGAAACTAAAACTGTGACTTACCTTAGGCTGTCGCGCAAATTCACTTCCCCGTTTTATCCGATCTTAAGTACATAAACATATGGCCATTGAGTCCCCTGTACAGATCGCGCTAGAACTTCGGTCTCTGTATTTGGTGAGTGAAGCCAACAGAGTTCAGCTGAACAACCAACATAACAGAGACCGAAGCTTTTGGTCTATATGTAACCAAAATTTATTCATATTTTATAGTTCAAAACTGATTGATACTTGAAGTTGAATAAGAAAAGATTTTGAAATTTAAGAGTCTAAGTTTACGTTTGTTTAATTTCTAATCTTGTTTTGACTTGGTACAGTACTGGTAGTGGTAGTCCCCCCCAAAAAAAAAAATAAATAAAAATGCCCCAAGCTTTATAGCCCAAGGATTAGGCCCTATCTCGCGTTAGGCCTATTCTGAAGTACTTACCACTTATTAATGAACAAGGTTATGATATACTAGCCATTGTATGGCAAGTTCCCGTAGGTCTGCGCAGTCCCCCTTGTCTGCGTATCTGCACGATTCTAATTTGTAGTAAAACAAACACAAACTTTACACATCTAATGCAAATAGATACATGTAGATGTTTATTACAAAATCCGATTCACAATCACAATGGTCGAAAAGTAATGAAATTTGGGCATTGTGATGGCCTCAAAATGCAGCCTTTCTCATCAAAATCCCTGAATCGCTTGCAAAGTGAATGGGTGGCAGACATGGGGCTCCATTTTTTTTCAATCTGAAAATGACTGCCCGAGGTTTTTTCCAAGAAAATCATACATTTCTTTCATATTTTTATGAGATATTTGGCACTCCAACTCGTAATGATATTAAAGAACATTATCAACATTATTGGGAGGCAGCGTAGCTCAGTCGGTTAGAGCGCATGTTTCGGATAAGATCGTAGATCTCAACGTGAGGGGTTTGAGTCCCGCTCATGCCGAAACGCGTCTAACAAAAAAATCAGGTGCTATAGCACCTGTTAGCGTGCCTCACCTCTGTATTCAGTGCAGGTGTGAATGCAGTTGGAAAACACTCCCGTCCATCAGAAAGGACGCAAATGTTGGTCCCTTGTATACTATAGGAGAGTCACAACCTATGCACGTTAAAACAAATACACTATTCATCAAAGAGTAGGGTGTTCACCCAGTGTATTGCACCTGCCGGTCCCGGCAAAATTCAGGTCAAGTCAATCTTGACATTCATATGCCATATTAATCAATATAATGATTGTGGGCATCAATGGAAAGACAAGACAAGATCAACTGAAAGGTTTTGTGAAATAAAAATAAATTTATGTTAAATCTTAACTCGAATCGTTAGGTGCGCAAACTTGGGGACCACCATCATACTATAAGTATTATGAATGATTACGCCCTAACTTAAATAGGCCTAAATGTTAAAGATGTGATTATGACTAGAAAAAGTGTTATACAGGATGAATTTCATGATTTCGTAAAAAAGAAATCATTCAACCAGTTGACTGCTCAAAGTACTTGCATCTTTTTGTTTTCTGTGGTTTGAAATTTTCAAGATATATTCTTGAGTTTATGAATATCCAAGCAGTAAATTTATGAGACAAGTGCTCACAGACCCACTTAAAAAAATGAATATTTGAAATTTTCGCAGTGAAGAAGTGTTGGTCTTATGATCTAACAACATCCTCTACGTGTTCCCCTGTAACTTAGTACCGGTAGGAATATCCATCATATCTTGAGATTTATCAGACAGTTTCTGACTATGACTATTATCCCCATTCCCCGATGGTACCTCATTACGGCATTAAGTGTTATCGCTGATGGGTACACGCATCCCCAATATGGGCCTATTGATGTTATGTCTAGATTTTAAGCATTTTACTAGATCTAGGCCTAAGTGAAATAAACTCATTTTAAACGGAGGCCCATGTTTTTAGGACTTAGGATTTTATAACATATCTCAGACAAGGCTGCAAGAGTGTCAAATTAGATCTTGCTGCTCACATGTTTTTAGGTCAAATCAAATCAATGTTAACCAATTTCTTTACTTTGAAAAAAAAAAGGAAAAAGCTTTTTCTGAGCCTTCCTCAACAATTTTCATTTTAGATTTTTAACAACCACTAATGCCACTTTCTGCATTGTAGCACTCTGAGATATCTTTGTTTACTGTGTAACAAAATATACAGTGCGTCCCAGAATAAACGAAACCGAGATTTAGCGATCATTTATCATAACTTAATCATAAATAGAATAGACAAATGACCTACCAATTTAAAGCTTAGAATCTCCTCTTTCATCTGATATTACCTAGGTTATTTCTTATTCACGCATGAGTGAGCAAAAACAATTTGAAGAAAGGATACCAAAAACTCATTTGGCGGGGGGTATCTGGGTTTCAAAAAGAAAACCACATTTCTGAAAAGTTCAATATCTGCTCTTTAATTTGGTACCTCAATTACAGAAAATGGTCAAGAAATAAAAAAGTTCTGGTCATTTGAAATAAGGCTTGTATTTCCATAATTTCACGAGATAAACGTGTTTTCACCGGTTTCCCACAGAAGCTTTCGATGGTGAACAAAAGATTTAATGCATGGCTGATCGCCAACAAAACGGAGTGTCGAGTGAGTTTGAAAGCCAGCTCTTCATTTTATGAAATTATTGAAATTCAAGCCTTATTTCAAATGACTAGAACTTTGTTATTTCTTGACCATTTTCTGTAATTCAGGTATCAAATTAAAGAGGAGATACTGAACTTTTCAAAAATGTGGTTTTCTTTTTGAAACCCAGATACCCCCCGCCAAATGAGTTTTTGATATCCTTTCTTCAAATTGTATTTGCTCACTCATGCGTGAATGAAAAATAATATAAGTAATATCAGATGAAAGGGGAGATTCTAAGCTTTAAATTGGTAGGTCATTTGTCTATTTTATTTATGATTAAGTAATGATAAATGATCGCTAAATCTCGGTTTCGTTTTTTCTGGGACGCGCTGTACATTGTATAGCTTTATGACAAGCTCGAGGGCCCTTATTAATGCCTTTCTGACATTATTACTACACAGGCACCCTCTTGAATTTTTTTTTTCAAATAAACAAACTAACAAAGAAAAAATTGTTTTTAATTCCCAATTCAGCTAAGAGGATGTTTGCAACCCACCAGACAGACCTACCCAGTATGCCGGTCTCTCTTCGGAAAGATCCCCGGCCGTCTTGGTATACCCCTCAAAGCCATCATCGATGATCGCTATCTTACTGAGGAAGGGTGAGTTTTCATTTTCAATGCAATTCAATTCAATTTATATGGCAAACCTAACAATCAAGAAATGCACAGTAAATACAGATAAATGACACAAGACATGTTAAAAGCAGCACATGCTTGAAAATGAAGTACAGATATCAAATTAAATTACTGCTAGAAAGCATCAACAAAAGGCCTACAAATAAATATAGGCCTACATAAAAAATCACATGCACATTTACACCCATAAGTTTATACTCCCTTGAGTCTCCTTTTCAGGTAGTGTCATACCACATGTGATAAACTCATTTGGTTGATTAGCAATTTGGTCTGATTACCTTTTGGTCATCACTACAATTGATCTAATACCCACAAAGTCTTATCCTCATTTACTGACTTGAGTTGGTATGAATGTACCTCATATTACACACAAGCAGTTGTTTCCTTGGGATCATAAATCTCATTGTGAAAAGATCAAGGTTAATTGCCACCGTAGACCCAGATCTGGTACATTGAACGAACTCGTCTTTGTGAAATCATGAAATTTTAGCTGTAAACCGATAATTCTGATGATCACTAACACAAAAATGTATGCATGGGGCAATGGATTAATATTGCTTGGAAATATACCCATCATTCTATGGAATTCCGTGCTTATTTTGCTCTTTTCTCAGTAATTACATAGTTTTTCCCTGGAGCCTTTTGGCACATATTTTGTATTCATATAGTCAAACAATCTGGTGGTCATTTTATTTGATCCTGTTGGATAAATGGCATTTATCTTTAACCATTTTGTCTACTTCAACTATTCTTTTATTATTATTTTCATAATGATCCTTGATGTGTATGTCATTGCAGACATGTCTTCTTGGGGTTCAGCAAGGATGGCAACTTTGTCCTCTCTTACACACTCAATGTAGACACAGACGAACACACAGCCTTCCCTGTCTACATCTATCAACTCCACTGGTGGAGATTCAACCATTACCAAACTATGGAAAAGGTGGGTATTGTTTTGAAAAGTGTTCCATTTTGGGGTACAAAAATCTGTGGGCTTTATGTGGTATAGTAAGGAATAAGTGTTGGTATTGGGGTTTTGTAGTTAAGGAGATGATTGACAGCAGCTGGGAAACAAATAGACAAACAATAGCGGACACTGCATGACAATAAATGTTTAAAACCCTCAACAACTTCAAACTCTCTGTTAAAAGACATTTCTTCAATCTTGCTTAGGCCGATCAACTGGGATGCAATACCATTCCCTTTTTTTAGGACTGATGCTATTAACTATCATCTCTTTTTTTTATGTATTACTTTATAATAATCACTTTATTACTTTAGTCACTATATCATGCTTTATACGTCTGTATTTTTAACAATATCATATGGACTGATGATTGTATATGTATTTTCACAATTGACTGTTTTTAATTGTATATAGTTGTATTGTTTGTTATCCAGGGCCTCATGAAAGATCAACTTTTGTTGAATGAGCTAACCTGGTGAAATGTGAATGAATAAATAAATAAATAGATAAATAAATAAATAAACCCTCTTCTGGACAAGATCCTGTTGGATCAATTGATGATAGAATAATCAAGGATATGACTAAATTGTGTTTGAGCAAAAACTACTTCTCAGCCACTCAGTGCCAGTAAAACAAAAGTGGATGCTTAGGTTGATTAGCTCCTGAAACCCTTGAAATAGCCAATGTAAGTGAAAAATATTATTTCTTCCCATATCTCTTGACACAATAGACTTCTTAGCACCCTCACAAAATCAATTTTCATTTTTACACTAGTACCAGTAGTATATTTTGAAGAGTATATTTCAACACCCTTTCTACAGCCACATCAGCTAGGCCTCATCCATATCTTACCGCCCTGTCACACGGTACCAACATCGTAATTTGAATGATGATCCCTGTAAAAAATTATTCTAATGACAAATTTTTAGCACGTTTGAAACTAGAATCAAGAATGCTAATTACAAATTCTACTCTGGAGGTGAATTCCAGTTAAGTTCCACTCAAATTATGGCACAAATTTTACGTCTGAAAGGGTTGACCTCTAAAATATCTTTTTGGGGTGGAGCTTACGTGACCTTTCAAGCACTTCCGTTGATAATACAATTGTCATGCACTCATCGTGCTTTGATTGACAAGTCAACAAGGACACAATTCCGCCTTCGGTCAGGAATCCGAATTCAAATCACAGTTTTCTTTTAGTGAACGTGTGAATGGTACATTGAGACGAATTGCAATCATCATCACAATAGTGATTCAAGATTCTCGCGTGAAAAGACCCTTAGTGTCGTAGCCAGACAAAAGAGTCCAGTGTATTTGTATGAAAATTTATGTTTATATTTGCCTTTTCATTGAAGTGTTGTATGATTTCTTTGTTTGTAAGGTTTCTGAGGTTGGGCTGTTTGGAGAGGAAGAAATCCAACAAGATCTCTACATAGCTATATGTAGTTGGCCCAGTGACAGTACTAAAGTCATGGTGTATGGGTGGTAAGTATTGTGGTGTGATTGGAATGATTCTTCTTACATCCTACATAAGTACATCCTGCATGCTGATTGGTTTAAGTAGCATCATGTGACCAAACATATCCCCACTATTTTGCGATGATGTTGAAGATGAAACGCCCACTGAAGAAAATTTACTATTCCGTGACGTCAGTGATGGAATGGTGCACTATTCCATCATTGATTTCACAGATCATCTCTTGGGCGCACTGGTTAGCGAGGTCCCATGAAGGGATGGTGCAAGCACATTCCAATGAGCGTATGAACTACGAGTACATGAACTAGACAATCAAGGCCTGCTGTTCTAACTGATTAAATGTAGGATATAATATACCAAGCCTTTATTTCCTCAGATGTACTGTCAAAATTAATAAATAATGCCAGTCCAACCTCTGACAAATAATTCCTGCTATACATACTCAAAGCCTGGTATATTTGTATACTATGTGCTGCAATTTTTTTGTACATTTATTGCTGCAGTGGCACACAAACCTTACAGAGTCTTTACGTTTCATGTGATATGCCAGCAACAGGCAAAGCAGGAGACTTGAAAGCTTATTTCATATTTGTACAAGTTTCAATCATTTTTTGACACCAATTTTGCAATATATCAGCCTGCGAATCCATGGTTATGCAATATATATTTGCTTGCCATTTCTCCAATTGAGTTTACATTCATTCGCACTAATCTACAAATTCAGTAATGATACTTATACTATACATGTGATTTGGGGGCATTTTTCTGTACTATAACTCTTTCCACTATACATGTATATATTTCTTTTAACTTTTTTATTTTTTTTATGTTGCAATGCTGTTATGTATAGGGCCAAAACTACTAAATTGACTTCTGCAGGAGTATCTCTGAGGGTTTTTTTTTTTACTTCAAATAATGACTAGACTATTAAGCAAGTAATTATTTGTACCTGAATCCATTGATTATATAATTTTCTTTTACAAACACTTGGTTGGTAATTTTGTTGGAATCTTTTCTAACTCATTCTGTGATTGTTACCACAGCTGGTGGGTGTCTCAAAAAGCTGTTTGTAAGTTGGGAGCGACTGCCCATACTACTGGTGACCCTTCCTTACGAACTAAATCGATACCTCTGAGCATGTAGTGTACATCATTATGACCACAAGAAAGGATCTCGGTCATTCATAAAGTCGCTTGTAACTTCACAGCCTTATGATATACTCACCTGGGCTCCATAACACAAAGGTTTGCAATACATTGCAAATGTTAAAGAACCGCACTTATTGGTCCCTGGTCAGTATTCTAAACCAAATGAGCGTGTAACATTGATATTGATTGGTCAGTTCATTTAGCGATTGATCACTAATATTCATGTTACGGAGCCCTGGAAGTAGAATTTGATGAAGTGTATGATTAAGAAGGTAAGTAATCGACACATTAAACCCTTTTTTCCATTTTTGTCTTATACCAGTTCCACCTCGACCAAACCTCTGTTAGACGAGGAGAAGCTGCTATGTTATGTGACCATCACGGCAGTGCCATCCATGGAACCTTGTCCGCACTGTCTCCACCTCAAGTACACATCAGACATGGCAACTGGTTTCTCTTCAGGTAAATACATGTTCTTACTTGCCATCATAACCAGAGAAAAGAAAAAAAATGGAATCTTGGTGCAGTTCTGTCCCCAAAATGCCCCAAAGAGCCCTTGAAAATAGAAAAGAACCTGCAAAATACCCCCAAACACTGCATTGTTTAAAGGAAACCAAAACCAACGAGAAGTAGCAACATTGTTTGAAAGAGTAAAATGAGAGGAACAATTTAAGACAAGTTTCATCAAAATCGGTTAAGCAATAAGCCAGTTAGGGACGTTTAAAAAGTCTTGTTATACATTCTGTGGGGATCCTCAAATTGGCAAACTTGCTTCAAGATGGCTGATTTTGTGGACAACTCTCTATTTGTTTTGTACACAAACTTTCTGATTTTAAGTTTATCCAATATCGCAGATTTAGGCAATTAGTTGTGTGACTGCGAAATGAAAGAAATAATTTTTTTGCCTGATCTCCACTCACCACTATTACCTCTTGCATAGTTGTCTCCCCATCTCCAGTCAAATGCCACCTCTGGGGAGCGTTTCATCAATATTTTCATCTGACAAGTTGTCAGATCTGACATCTTTCCTTGATTTTGATTGGCTGAGAGGCACTGTTCCTATGGTAACTGTCGGATAAAATGTCCGACAAGTCCTTTCATGAAACGCCCCCCTGGTTATTATGCAATCTTTTTCTACCTCAAATTCACCTTCACTCCAACACAGCGGCAAGTTGTTACTATTCCCCCCCCCCCCCATGAACATGTCTTCCCTCCCCATTACCCTATTTAATTCTATACAATGAGGTTTTCTCTTGTAAACTCTTTGTTTACTGTTGACTGTTGTTATATTGTCGTTTGGATCTATTGCACTTTACTTCCAACCAGTCTTAAATGAAGACAATGCAATGCAGGATGTACATGTATTAAAGACGATTATAACTTGATGATGATGACAAATAATAATAATAGCTACGAAACAAATAAGTGAATGAATAGATAAATCAATCAATCAATGAATAAATTATTCAAAATAAACAAATCAAACTTTTATATGTCCAAATAAACAATACTCCCTGCATGGGGGCTGTTTGAAAGGTCTGTAGTATTTTATATAGCTCACCACTTTGAGTTGTCATGCATACAATATTAGTTTATGCCTGTTGCTTTACTATCTTTTTTTGCACAGGTTTCAACCCAGGTTGGTTGCCTCCAGAATTCCAGGAGGAACTTCCTACTCCAGCAGCACCGACATGCTTGAAGCATGGCTTCGCGGTCCACACCAAATATGAACTTGCCCCACCCTTTCCGTCCTTCTCCCCAAAACACAGCCTTTCCAAGGACGGAGTCACAGTACTCAATACAGGTTATTCCATCATAGCCCTTGCTGTCGGCCTTGGCAAAGGATCACCTTGCAGCAGCCTGTACTCTCCAGGAAACAGTTCAGCAAGATCCTTTGCAACGCGGGCATCGGATGTGGGCTCGATACGTGGTGGAGGAAGTCGCTGTAGAGACTGGTTACACTCTTCCTCCACCAACTCTCAGGGATTTGCTCCAGGGGACGAGCGCAACAGCTCGGACCGGAGACACGACATCAGTACAGTGCCTATTTATTCACAGTCTTCCACTGCCATCACAGACTTCTGCAACTTCGGCCTAGATGACGAGAGCTCGGACTCAGAGGACCTCCTCCTGGGCATACGTCTTGCGAGTGGTCTTCAAGCTCCTAGGAGCAGTTCCCCTTCGGTTATCAGCTCAAGAGATTTCCTTGACATCCTTGATGAAGAGGAATTTGAAGGAGCAGACCTCTGCGAATTTGCAAAACAAACCAAAGTACTTCAGGGACATTCAGGAAAAAGTCTATTCAGTCCATCCCCTCAGGAACTTACGACAAAAACAGTCGACCTGCCGACTACACAGGAGACAGACTGCGAGAGTACATCATCGGCTGATGTGGACGTTACTGATGGCAGCAGATTACCAAAGATCCCTGTGCCACACAAGGAAGGCACACATTCCAAAGTTTCAGACTCTTCTAGCGTACGCTTATCCTTGACACCTAATGCATCAAACAGAACTCTTTTGGCTTCACCTGAGCATGAAGCATCAACTTCATCTGAGAAGCTTGTCTCACCAAGTGACCATAGTAAAACTGTGCAATCCAAGTGTGCTCCAAATCCTTCAGAAATATGCATCACCTTAACCTCATCTTCTACAAATGCAATACCCAAGATTGGCAACCCTCATCCTCTGCAGGGCAGTCCTAGGCATGTCCCTCACTCATACGGATTGGACCCAGAATCCAGGTACATTCCATTACATGTGCACAACAGATTATTGCTTTCAGTTATAGCTTATTACATTTAGTTTTAGGTACAGTTTATCGCGTTGCAATCCTTTGCCCACAGGTAGGTTTATTTCATCCTAGGAAGTCCCAAGCTATCTTACTTTTCAAACAAGTTAAAAGGCAATTTCAGTCCTGAGAGTCTATTGCCTCTAATATAACATGATGAACATGTAACAGAGGTAAAAAGTAGTGTGAACTGCAAAAAATCCTTGCAAAATGTCCAAGTAAAACTTGCTATGATAAGAGTCCTTTCTTACATTAACACATCAAAACTTAGCCACATCTTATCTTCATTGTGAAATGAAAGGGTTGATACATTGCTATACATTGTTGCATTGTTATCTTGTAATCTTGTGCCTTAATCCAAGGAACAACCCATCATTATCATTTCATTCTGTCCCAATTCTGTGCCAGGTATCATCACCAGATGGCAGAGAGCAGCTCCAAGCACATGGCTGGTCTGTATGATGCACATCTAGGCTGCCATGGTCTCTCACCTCGGAGTCTAGAAAGTGATGACTTCAGCCCGCCTACCAGCAATTGCCCCACTCCTAGTCGATGGAGTCAAACTCCATTAAGTCGGTAAGGCTGACCTGTTGCTTTACTTTTCTAATGACCAAAAAAATTGCTGATTAGTCTACATTCACTGGCCCCTATTGTGGGGACCAGTTTAATTTCAACTTTGGTTTAAAGTTGTGGTTTAACTATGGATAGCCAATAGTGGCATAAATCTCTAATAGTAATAATAATATTACCAACATGCTTATATAGCGCATATCTCTGCCAAATGCATCTTTATGCGCTTTTGAAGGAGACAGAAAAGGCAAAGAAAAAATGATAAATTTGCTGGAAATCGTGGCACTAATTTAAAAGTCTTTAAAAAGTATGTATTCAAAGTAGATTTAAACTGAAAGCTTCAAAGGGTATAACTTCAGTGTGTCAGCCCACTTTTTCTCTCAAATCATTCTTAATTGTTTCCGAAGGATAAATTAGATAGCTTTCTTCACTATTCAAGAGATAGGAATGAGTGCAGTAAACAAAAGAAACATACGTTATAAGGTTAAGTTTGATATTTTAGGCTTTCCATAAATTTTGGCACAGAGTTAGACCATGGTCTAAGTTAAACCTGACTTGAGAATTTTGGCCACTATCTGTTTGGTCTCATCCCAAATGGTCTAATCCCATTTTCTCTACAACAAGTTCTGGCCTATGTTCCATTTCAAGCAATTCCCATTTGGGCATTAGCCATTTTGTCTACATCCATTTGCCCTAACACCACTTGTCTGTACGGTAAAATGAATTTTTTATGAATCAAAATTTGTCGTAAAATGTAAGTAGACAACATGGATATGAGACAAGGAACCCGTTTCATAAAGATTGCCATTGTGGCAACTGCCATGGTAACCTTGATTTTGATTGGCTGCTGAGCCCTATTGCTATGGTAGATGCCATAATGGCAGAGGTACAACAGTTGTAACTCACTATGAAACGGGGCCCCATCTGGGCATTGGAGTAAAAGAGAATTATACTATTATACCAAGTATAGGGTAGAACCCCTCGGAATGTGGTGGAATGGTGCTCCATTGTCGCAATGCGAGTAGGACATTTATGGTACATGAAGCACCCTCAGTCAGTGAAAATGACTGATATATCAACATGGACACACCTCCGATGCACCTTATACAGAGTACTTGACTGACCATCGACGAAGGTCCTAAACATGACTGACTTTTTGCTTCCTTTAGAGTACTGTGAGTCATCAGTGAGCAGGACATGGCTCGCCCATGGCGCACCATGTCCGGGGTCAAGAGTCGCGTGTAAATAGCTGCATTACTCAGTCCATGACATGCTTCCTTGAAAGTTGGCACGCCACCATGATCTCCTGACTCTCTTCTATTTCATTGTTTTTCAGGCACAGTCGGCTCCCTGGTGACAACTGGAGCACCTGCAGCTCCATCTCCTTCCATCGTCTCAACGATGTCAACGACAAGGACGACATCGGCAGCGAGATCGACCACACCTGCCCGTACCATCATGGGATCTTTGACTACCACTCCCAGGGCAGCGGCCGCAGCACCATCAGAGAATGCACCTGCAAGCTCCAAAGGTTCACCTATTCCGTCCGCCGCTACATGGAGAGGTTGTTCCCGATCGAGGAACCTATTGAAAGTGATAGTAAGTTTGGAAATGAATTTTATGCATTTAATGCATGGATATGTGGTGATGAAGAAAGGAGGGATTTGATGATGAAAGTAGTTGATGACAGGAGGACAAGGAGGGATATGGAAGAAGGGGAGAAAATAATTGAGTAGGAGCAGGGTGATGATATTGAGAACGATGGAAGTGAAGAAGAAGGAGGATAATGGTGATAAAAATGTTGATTACATTGAGGAGGAAGATCAGGAGAAGGAAGAAGAAAAGGAGAGGGAGCAAAATAATGATGGTGATTACCACTACTCCATGGATGAAGTACCATCAGCCCAGCTCTAAAGGTTCACTTATCCTGTCTGTTGCTAGATGGAGAGCAGGGCCATGTTCTACAAAGAGTTTGATTGATCTAATCAATCGCAACTATGGACAGCCAGCAGCGTCAACATGTATTATGCGTGTTTGTTCCAAATATTTTCAAACTATGATGTATATTCATGCATTCATTATTTTCTTTAAAAATTCACTGTGCTTCTCTTTGTTCCTATAGACAAAATTATGACACTGATGGATTTCCATAGAGTTACGATTGATTGGATCAGTCGTAACTCTTTGTAAGACGGGGGCCCAGTTGTTCATGAATGAGAAACCCATATAAAATCATAGGAAGTTGAAACTAAAAACCATTTCGTGTTCATTCACCTCCAGATTCTGGTTAACTACCATTTCGAGAGAGGAAAAGCAGTCAAAATCATGGTTTCTATGCTATTTGCAGAGTCGTAACAATCACATGCTTTCATGAAACAGTGTCCAAGTGATTTTCTCCTCTGAAAATGCTTTTTTTCCTTTCTTGGATGTTTTAAGTAGAAGGATTACTCTCTTCAGACTTTGTTTATATTTGAACAGTGTGGCAGCATGCATATTGTCTTGAATGCACGTATTGGTCTTTATATTAGTTTGATTTGATACTGCTATTCCGAGACGAAAACTTGCTTATAAATATATCTAGATTCTAAGTTTGATTTCTCTTTTTGTTACAGGTTTTGATTATCACAGTATGCTACCTTTGACTGTAGTTGGGTCCAACAATATGAGAATGTTACCAGCCAATCGGAACCTTCCACAAGAGGTAAGATGAGCCTTATGGTATAAGGGCTGTAAAGTTGAGGAGGAGGATGACGATAATGATGATGATAAAGGTGATGATGTTGGTGGTGGTGGTATGGTTATGATGATAATGCTGAATGTGATAATTATGATGGTGATAGTGATGATGATGGTTGTGATGGTGGTGGTGGCGGTTTTGGTGATGATGATTGATGGATGATGATGATGAGGATGATGATAATGCTTGATGATGATGATGATTAAGGGGAGGAGAAGAATTTACATGTTAATAATGATGTTCGTAAAGATGATTCAGATGATTGATAATTATATCATTGTAATGATTCTGAATTGGACTTGAATATATTATTTCAGTAATGGCTTGATGATGATTACTGCTGATAATGTATGTTTTCTCCTTATTCAACACCGATATTTACACATGATTAAAGCTTGTGTATAGTTTTGGTACATCCACCAAAATGCACCTATCACTGTTCCAATTCATTGCTAGCTAATATGAATGGATATGCCCTATAACACTTATGATGTGGAGGATATGAAATGAAAATGTGTTTTACAGGATAAATTTTGCGATTTTACATGGAAATTTAACTTGATCGGGTCACCCGATCAAATTAAAATATGTGTGTTTTTGTCTTTCAATTAAATCCTATTCCAAATCATAGAATGGGCTGAAACTTTCAAGATATGTTCTTTGTCTGTAACTTTTGGATATCTAATCACTAAATTTATATGATAAGTGCTTGAATGCCCATTTTTTAATTTAAAACAAGCATTGCCGAGAGAGGGTGCTATATATCCAAGATTTGAATATTTGAAATTTTCTCAGAGAAGTGCAGTTGGAAAACTATCTAACGGTCTCTACGCTTCAGTAAGACTGTCATATTAGATGATATTCGATTATCAATCACATTATTGACCCTTTACCAAAGCTATACACAGGCTTTAAAGTGTACTCATTTTACATACCTCATCAGAGAGATACAAAGACAACCTTTCATGACCGACTTTTTTTCCCCTCCGCAGGGTCCATTTGTGGAGGTAAAGCAGCTGACGATGGATGCTGAGCATTACATGTGTGAAGCTATCCGAACAGTGGCCCCTTGGGGTCGACGCTACATTGCTTTCACAGACTATGATATGCAAGTACTAGATGTAAGTAAAAGAAAAGGCTGTGCCTACTTCAAGTTACAATACCCCCACCCCCCCTCCCCCTCCCCATTTCTGATGTCACAATGGTGCTGAATTTTAATGAGCACTAACACAAATCCAAGTGGGTGAACCTATTCAAGGGGGGAGGAGGGGGTGGACAGTGGTTCGACCCCT
The DNA here is from genome assembly GCF_018143015.1 of Lytechinus variegatus. Classification (NCBI taxonomy): domain Eukaryota; kingdom Metazoa; phylum Echinodermata; class Echinoidea; order Temnopleuroida; family Toxopneustidae; genus Lytechinus; species Lytechinus variegatus. The sequence continues at coordinate 28,331,272 of NC_054750.1, read as the reverse complement.
CCCCTTGAATAGTATACTCTGACGTCATGGATTAACGTCCATACTGATGAGGTATGTGATGAGGAAAGTTGTTGCCTCTTGCAAGTGATGGTGATTTCTGAATGACATGCTGCCCATTCTCCTTTCCAGCAATAACCAAAAAGTTCCCGGACGAAGTGCATGGCTTGAATTTGCCATTCACTTTGTGCACTGAACTAGAAATTCCATTTCTTGTTCAGTGATGTGTGACCCAACAACTTACAGTTTATTTGTACCGTAGCTAGTCTAGTTTTTGACTGCATTCTCAATCTCTTATTATATTGCTACTTGTGTTATCCGTCTTGATGTATACTAGTCTTACCTTCAAGGTAACGGAAGTTACTGGGTCATACAAGTGGACAGTATGAGCTACATGTACATCCGAGAATTTTCTATTATTGTTGATAGCAAGAATTACCTGTTGCTCCCATGCTAAATCTTTAAACTTGTTTTATATAGTCTTTGTTATATTTAAATTGAATTGAATTTGTTTACCGGAAGACTTGTCCTCCAGGAAGATCTCTTCTAGGAGTGCTATGCTCTAGGAGACGTCTTTTCAGAGTCATGTGTCACATTCATTTTCAACCTAAATGGCAATTTACCAGACTCGGCTTCTTGTCTGTACTACTTACTTGGTAGTGAAGTATTTCATGAATTTTTTTATTGAAAAGTGTATGATTTTCACTGACTAATTTGCTTTCAACCAATCAGATGCAAGGATTTACAGTAGCTTGTAACAATTAGTCTGTGAAATATACTGACCATATAGGTTTTGTGAAATGCTCCCAAGGGAGTGTGTCATAAAGAGTTTTATCAGTGACTTTCACTGACTATTTCTTTCTCTCAACCAACCAGTTGTAAGGATTTACAGTAGCTTGTACCAATTAGTCTGTGAAATTCACTGACCATATATGTTTTGTGAAATGCTCCCAAGGGAGTGTGTCATGAAAAGTTTATCAGTGACTTTCACTGAATATTTCTTTCTCTCAACCAACCAGATGCATGGATTTACAGTAGCTTGTAACAATGAGTCTATGAAATTCACTGACCATATATGTTTTGTGAAATGCTCCCAAGGGAGGGTGTCATGAAAAGTTTATCAGTGACTTTCACTGAATATTTCTTTCTCTCAACCAACCAGATGCAAGGATTTACAGTAGCTTGTAACAATGAGTCTATGAAATTCACTGACCATATATGTTTTGTGAAATGCTCTCCCATGGGAGTGTGTCATGAAAAGTTTATCAGTGACTTTCACTGAATATTTCTTTCTCTCAACCAATCAGATGCAAGGATTAACAGTAGCTTGTAACAATTAGTCTGTGAAATTCACTGACCATATGTTTTGTGAAATGCTCCCCAGGTGTGTGCTGATTCCTGCAATGTTGTAGTGATGATCAAGTGCCTTGTGCGTGCCTGGCCGGAGCCCAAGAAGCCCAAAGATGTCTTCGAGTTTGAAGATGACCCCGCAAAGTAAGTTATCTTTGTGTTTTGTATTGCCTGACAAAATAGATATTCTTGAAGAAATGCCACTCTTGAATTGACTAGAAGAAATTCCTTGCTTATATTGATAATGGTAGGCATTTATATTATAAAACCCATTTAATGGCCACCTACCTGTATAAAGACCATAATTTTGGTTTCCCCTAAATGTTATTCTACATTGAAACATGTAAGACAGGAACCTGTTCATGAACACCTTTTTTTCTTGTCCTTTATTGGGTGGTTCTTGTAGGAAGGCTTTATTACTGGTATACCTGTACTGGAGTAGTGATAATGTACTTGTTTTCTATGTTACCAGTTCACAATGCTGCCTTTTGTACAATACTTAAACTTTCTAGGCTGATTTGATGACATCATTGCTCTGATATCAACAAATTTGTAGTGATTATTGTCACTACAAGTGAAAGTTTAAGTTCGAAGTTTATCAATTGAATTTTGAAATTTGTCATGACTATTGTCATTACAAGTGATAATTGCATTCGTCTGTTTGTAATACTACTAATCGATGTATAAATAATCATGCTCAACTACATGTTATATACTGCTGTAATTTATCTTTCCACAGTGACACTCCACAGATGTACCAGACTGGATTCAAGTTTGCATGGAACCTCAAAACAGGTATGGCTATATATCTCAGTCCGAAGTACTGTACATGTGTGATCCGTAACCTCAAAACCAGCAATAAGTTACCAGGCATTTTATTTTTCTGTAATTAACTGAAATGGTAATTTGGTATCCAAACATAACATTATTATCAAGTAAGCTCATATAAAAGAGATATGATGTCTCCCTTAAATCTGTCTGAATTTGAAGTTAATTGAACCAATGTCAAGATGAAAAGATATCTTTCCCCTCATTTTTTCTGTACTACTGGAAGATTGAGCTGGATTGCACAGTACGCACATTGCTATTTGGAGTGAGCCCCAAGCTTCAAACCACTTTGTCTCATTCTTTACAGTTCTCAGTGAAAATCTTCATTAAATCAAGTACTTGACTTGTACAGGTTATTGTATATCAAATTTGACAACCTAGGTATCGTTTGAAACTTTGAACACTTTGCGCGCTGATGCTGCAATTTTGCTGATTCATACAATTGAATTTAACAATCGTAATAAGTGGTTTTCTCCCTTACCTTCAAATTAGATAAGCTAATAAAAGACAACAGTTCTTGGATGACATCTATATGATAATAATAAGTATCAATGATGCAGTATGGATATCTTGAATTAAAGAAAATAACATGGAAACAATTGTCATTATCACCCAAAATTAATTCAGCGTGCAAAGAGTTAATAAATAATAAAATTCTCACAATTTATTTTATTGACTGATTGTATATCTAGTGGTGGATGGTCACATACTGTGCTGAATTTGTGATGGGAGGGGAGATTATCAAAACTTGCATAAGTTTGAGCAAGCGCAGCGGTGCAAGGTTTTGACCCTTGGCAGAGCTCCATGCCAACAGCTTTTGATGAAATGGACCATACTATACCCCCTTGAAGTCATTTACTACGTCTTTTCCTTCATCTGTGTAGGTCAGTACCAGACATTTGAGGTGGAATCCTTGCAGGCATTTTACCCAGCCCAGCTGTGAAAGGTCTTGACCCCGCCCAGCTGTGTAAGGTCTTGACCCTTGACAGAACACCATGTCAACAGCTTTTGATGAAATGACCATAATTTACCCCTTGAATTCAATTTCTATGTCTTTTCCTTCATCTGTATAGGTCAGTACCAGACATTTGAGGTGGAATCCTTGCAGGCATTTTACCAAGCCCAGCTGTGTAAGGTCTTGACCTTGACAGAACACCATGTCAACAGCTTTGATGAAATGACCATAATTTACCCCTTGAATTCAATTTCTATGTCTTTTCCTTCATCTGTGTAGGTCAGTACCAGACATTTGAGGTGGAATCCTTGCAGGCATTTTACCAAGCCCAGCTGTGCAAGGTCTTGACCCTTGGCAGAGTGACCATTGACAGAGCACCATGCCAAAGGCTTTAGACCAAATGGACCATAATTTACCCCTTGAATTCAATTACTATCTCTTTTCCTTCATCTGTGTAGGTCAGTACCAGACATTTGAGGTGGAATCCCTGCAGGAGTTTGACCAGGCCCAGCTGTGCAAGGTCTGGAATCCTGGAAGAGCTCTATGTCAAAGGATACAGAGGAGATGGGCCATACCTCAAGCCCACACCAAGGGGGTACATGTACTTACCAATGAGGCAGTCTTCAAGAGTAAGTCTAAATGCTGTGACCTTTTTTGTTTTAAAAGCATATTCGATTCCCCATTTCTCAAGCAATTGGATATATACCTCATTGTTGGTGTTTTACTGTTTTGAGATGTTTGCCTTCAAACTTTGCAGGGGTGAGGAATACTGAAAAATACTTGAAGAATGCTTGCAAGTCCGACCTGCATTTTATCATTATGAAGCATACTTGAATTCAAAATTTATTCTGGAAAACATTCTTTCATGAGTCATTAAAATTTGTTATTTGCTGATTCTTTAGGATTTCTTTGGACTTGTTTAATCATTTTAATTGTAAAATAAGAAATAGAAGTCACAAATTTTGATGATTCCCCCCCCCCTATTTTCTTTCTTCTTTGCTTGTCTCTTGTCTGATTTTTGTTGTGAGGAGACATCTGTGCCAACCAAGTTTAGAAGAAAGAAATACAGAAAAAATATAAATTTCTCTACCTTCTTGCAATATAATACAGAGACTTGAGTAGTCATTTTAATGGATTTCATTCGAGCTCAATTTTAGATTGTTTCTACATGTGTTATTTATGTTTATTGTAACTATTTCTTTACTTGATTTCAGATCGTTCACTGACCAAGCTTTTAGATCCTCTCCATTATGTTGCTATTGTCCTGACGTGAAGTCCTGGAGGCATGCTTCAGAACTGTCTTATGAATGATTATCATCTGAATCTCTATTGGAAAGTCCTCAGGACAGCACTGAAGGAATCTAAAGTTTGGGATGAGAGATTCCTTCAGATGACTGGCACAGGATGTTCGGAAGACCTTTCAACTGTCATCAGAGATCAGGTTTTTCTTGAGGAGAATGCCTTTGGGTTAGCATTGAAGAAATCTACAGAGGTTGGTAAGAATTTCTTCAGACCCTTCAAGATTTGTTCAGAAGGATCGTCAAGTAACTTGAGGAGGTATTTTTTAAGAGTATCTTCACAATATTCTGTAAGAAGGGCTTGCAGCATATATCAATGTTTTTTAAGAATATCCTCAGACTCTACAATATTGCATTCAAAACGATCATCAAGAAAGTCATAGAGATGTTCTTCAAGACCATCTTCACTATATTCTGTATAAGAGCCTGTAGGATTTTTAAGGTTGTCTTTAGAACTATATGAAGATTTGCTTTTGTGGCCCTCCCAATGCATCTTCAAAGATATTAAAGTAAATCATCTGATTCTCTTGTAACATCTGCAGGGTATTTCTTGAAGGCTCCTTGAGCAGCCTTCTTTTATCAGAATGTCAATTTTGAGGAGAGTCTAGATAGTAGTCTGATTGAAAGTCTTGCACGGAATCAAGTTATTAAACTGAACAGACCTGCCCATTGCATTTAAACGAATCAGGGATTCCAGGGGAGCATCTCATGAAACAAATAATCATCGATTTTCATTGACACCCGTTATAAGCTACTGAAATCCTTGCATCTGATTGGCTCAGAGCAAATTTATCAGTGAAAATCACTGACAATATGCATCATGAAACACTCCGCTGGTTTTAGGATTTAGCTGAACCTGATCCAGTCACCAAAACAGTTTATTACAGCAAATATTTTAACATTTTGACCCCTGATGGGTAGGGTGCCATCTCTTAACTGCTCCGCTTTTTACACTTGCTAGTGATGTTACAAGAACAGAGCTTGATCTGCTTAATAGCCCAAGTGGATAATAGACAAACTGGGCAAAGTCGTAGTGGAGATTAGACAAAGAGTTATAAATGGGCTTAATGGCAGTTGGGCCATGTGGAATGAGACCAAAAAAAATAAGTATGGAGCAGGTATACCAATCGGCAATTTACACATATAACATTGTGTGTAATATCAAGGCCCCGTCTTAAAAAGAGTTACGATTGATCCAATCAATCATCGTAACTCTATGGAAATCCATCATTGTCATAATTTTTTTCTCCAAGAAATATACAAAATGTCCTTTGTAAACGAAGGAGAACACACCGAACTGTCAAGAAATCAATGAAGTTATGGATATACATTCATATCTAGAAAAAACTTTGCATTTTACATAATGACTTTCCAATTGATCAGATCAATTGCAAGTCTTCGTAAGACGGGCCCCTGAGGTTGATTTATTCATTGTCTTGACTGATATTGCTACTTTTTATCTCTTTATCTGCTTATTGATTACTTTAAATTTGCACTAAAAATCATTGGATGACAAAAAAATGTAATGCCACCACACTTTTGTAAGATTTGAATGCTGGAATAATAGTCCAATGTTATGGACATTATTGAATCTTGAAAAATTTAATAGTGGACAAGAGAAGGTATCTAGTTTTTAAACTATTGAAGATAAAGCATTCATATTAGGTCGCGTTTTTCAATCGTCAACATCCCTGGGGAACGTTACAGATTGACGCAGAAGTTCCAGGTTTGAGCCTTGATCATGTCTCTCGGATGGTGATGTTAAAGGACCGTCCCAGACGTAAATAATCGTATCTGATTGATGTACGTCTGTAAAGACTTTATTAGACACGCAGAATATTGTGTCAAAATATTTTGACATATCACATAATGCCAGTCAAGAAGACTATTTGGGTATTTCAAAGTTTGCAAATTCTTTTAACTGCTTTCTTGTCTATGAGTGAGTTTGATTAGGCAACTAATTTGCTGTGTTTTTCTTGTTTTATTTTGTTTTTTTAATGAATGATGAGGCTCTCTCTTCATTGGTTTTAGTACGGAAATCTTCAATTAAGTATTGAAGGGAACTTTGATGTTATATTGCCTTGCCCACCGTAGATGGATGCCAGGGGCATTATGTTTTCAGGTCATCTGTCCATTCACACATTCTCACATTTCTTGCTATTGCTAAGAGCCATGAGCGAACAACTTCAAACTTGCTTCATGTGTGCGTGTTGGACTGACAATGATCTGAGAAGGTGTCAAGTTAAAAAATTGCAAAGGTCATTATATTTTAATATACCTGAAAATATATCTTTTTCATGATTACTGTAATTTATTGCAAGAAAGATACATTGGAACCCTTTTGAGGGATCATCTTCAAACTTTATTTGTGTGTGTGCACAAGTGAGAATGATCTGGGCTACAATTTGAAAGGTGTAAGGTGGTTGTTGCCTAAATTCAAATGTCTTGATCTTGTGATAACTAAAGAACCATTTGAACCAACAGAATATCATGTGTAAAAATGCATCATGCTTTTTTCTGAACGAAAATTGGCACTTGAGTGAAACCCTCAATCTGATATTGGCTAGTTGAGATGAGCCCAACTTCATGAATTTGCCCCAGGAGACATAATGTCCATATATGCCTCTGTCTATGTATGACATCTGTAAATCCTTTCCTGCACAACGTGTTTTGAAATGATGCTTGTGATAGAAATATAATTGTTAATGTTATCAAAAGTTCACATTGCATCCTACAAAAAAAGAACAAATCAGTGAAGAGATTTTTTCCCATCATTAGTGTCATCATTATTAATTTGAAATAAAGAAATATTTAGAGATTGTGATAGTTATCATAAAAGGAGGTGGGTTATTTCATAAAAATTGTCAGCACTGAATAATATGCACGGGGCCCGTTGCAGAAAGAGTTGCAATCAATCCGCAACTCTAAAAATCAAGCGCAACTTGGTTTTCAACCAATCAACAGCGCGCATTTGGGACTTGCGATTGATTTTTTTACTTGCGTTTAAACGCAGCGGGGCCCGTTGCAGAAAGAGTTGCAATCAATCCGCAACTCTAAAAATCAAGCGCAACTTGGTTTTCAACCAATCAACAGCGCGCATTTGGGACTTGCGTTTAAACGCAACTCTTTCAGCAACGGACCCCAGAGCTGACAGTATCAGTGAAATCCTTGATTTTTATTGGCTGAGGGGCATTTACCTCTGACTGTTCCCGTAGTAACTGTTAGAGAAAATCAACTTGTCAGTGCTGACAGCTTTCATGAAACAGTCCCCAAGTTTCCAAGGTATGGGTCACACTGTAATTTTTCACTCTGTAATCAAGGAAAGGTAAACTAAGTGCCATTGTGCTATCTTTCCTTATGACATTTCCAATCATTGCTTATTTAAGATTACACTCCAAATTACTTAAACTGATTATTTATTGCTGTGGTGGAAATTTAGAAGCACAGGTTTTAACTGTATTCATTATTGTCCTTTTAATCTTGATTTCAGAATTTGTCAGAAATTGATGTAGATTATAAATTATTTAACTATATTTTATTTATTACCTGAACGCTTTTTTAATTCGATTTCATCCTTGCACTATGAATTTGATGTCATGAGTAATTCTAATTGTTCGCACTATATTATTGATTCTATGTTAACTTAATATTTTAATGCCATATATGAAACTATTGCCCTTGGATATTGGTCTGGTATATCATTTGCAGCATGCGCGTTGAGTGCAGTTCTTAAGCCTTTCGTATCCAAAGAGTATTAAATAATTTAAATTTCTTCAAATGCTGGAATGTGATAGATCCAGGAGGTACCAATATTGGTTTTAAGAGGTCCAATCTACCCTAACAAGTTGGTTTGAATGAAAGGGGGAAAAGAAATCAAACAAGGGCATTTTTAGTCCAAAGCATAGCCCACAACTCATGTCCCATGAGAAGAATTGCAATATGATTTTTAAAACACAATTTATTTCTTCTTTTATGGTGAGATCAGTCAGATATGGCCCAAACTGTCATTGAAAGTTTTAGTATTTTGTCAGTGTGCTTTATAAGGTTCACTTTCAATACAGATTACACCATCCAGGGACCTGTTTCTTAAAGTTTACTTCATTGTCAGTCTGCCATTATGTCAATTACCATGGTAACAGGTCACAGCACCCAATCATAATCAAGGTTTCCATAGTAGTTACCATAATGGCAAATTCACCATTACTGTTTAGTCTTTACAAAATGGACCCCAAGCTTATGAAAATAATTTCATAATACCTGGTGTTTCATAAAGCTGTTCGTAAGATACGAATGACTTTACGCACAACTGGTGATCCTTTCTTGTGCTATGCGACATCCCTATGTAATTGAGTTATGACCTAAGCTAAGAACTGGTTCCAGGCGTGGGTAAAGCTTTATGAAACGCCTACCTGGAAAGAATGGTTTGGCATTGGCAGATGAGGTGTGTTTTAATATTCTTGATGTTGAAGTTTTGACAATGAATTTATTTACTTGATACTCACATGAACTATCAGTATCCAATGTATTTTATTGTGTAAGCATGTGGGTGGCATTGGGATATAACTGTATGGGAGCGTGTGTGCATTAGAGTGAGGTGGTGTCATGATCGAGTGGAGATATCCAGGTCACTCTCGTGCGATCTGTTATGATTGGCCTTTTGTAGCTAATACCTAGCTACCACCGTCACAACTAGTGCCACGATTTAAACGGTGTACATGTACTTATTCGTGGAGTAATCGTAGTGATCTGGTTGTCAGATTGTATCAGATCAGTCATTGCAATTATATTGACCGCAGGAAAATTTTGAATGGCTAAAAAAATTTTGCGATCAGTTATGAAAAGGCAATCGTGGCTTTTGTAAAGGATCGCATGGCAGTAAGAACGAACTATTAATTGAAAAAACATTGAGCTCTCCGTTTTTTTTCAATCACAATTGTCACGACTGACATTAAGATTGGATAAGATCTGACATGATCAATACGATTACTCCACGACAGGGGGCCTGGAAGCGATTTTTTAACAGGGGATGCTGGTTTAGATTTGAAAAGCAAAAAAAATAAAGGGTTTGTTACAAAATGAAGGTGATTTTTGTCCAGGAAAAATTGGACAAGCAAAAAAAAGCAAATTTCACCACAAAATGCACACAATTTTGGTTACATTTCTGCTATATATCATACCTACCACATTTCTAGGGGGTGTTGCCGATTGGGAATAACATCCCCCTTCCCCGCCGGTAAATCTTGGGGTGCTTCACCTGCTTCCCGGGGCCATGCTCCACTATTTAGACCACTGGCGCAAATTGTGAGAGTGGGAACTTGGTATTTCGCATTCGTTAGAGTTGTGTGTTGAAGTCTTGTATGGCGTTCATGGCTTTTATATTGCCTTTTTTTATGAAATACATACCTGTCAACAGGTTCAGTCCTGGATCACGTCTTACAAAGAGTTGTGATTGATCCGATCAATCGCAACTATGGAAAGCCAGCAACACCAACATCTAAAATGCGTGTTTGTTCAAAATATATTCTTACTATGATGTATATTCATACATTCATTTTTTTCTTGAAAATTCAGTGTGCTTCTCTTTGTTTACAAAGTACATTGTGCAAAATTCCTGGAGACAAAATTATGACATTGATGGATTTCCATATAGTTGAGGTCGATCTGATCAATCGTATAACTCTTCGTAAGACGGGACCCTGAATTTGGAGTGAGACAGAAAGCCACTTCAACCACAGTGTCCCTATTTTAGAAATATTTCACTGTTCTATGTATAGGAAATTCTGAAAATATCCCGATTTTCAGCATCTATCCATCTGCCCCACTTGTATTAAATTCAACATTGATATCAAACATAAAAATCATGTGAACTCTTAGCTTAAAAGCCACTATAAGTCACCAGGTAAGGTTCTTTGTAAAAAAAAATAATAGTAATAAAATTGAATAAAAATAATCATTTAGGCTTCAAAAGTAAAAAATAACAAAATGAAAGTTGGCTGCCTCTTCTTTCTGTTGTGAAAATATTTTAAAGTTCTGAAATTTATCGTAGCAAGAATTACTTTAACAATTCTTTCAAATTACCAAGTTTTCCAACAGATCTTGAAAAGTACTATAGATCTCAGACTTGAATAGATCTCAAACTTCAAACCCTGTTTTTTTTTCTTTAAATGCCTCCCCAAATTTCAAGCAATATCTCATTTTAAAGCTTGAAAATAGTAATTGTGTTTTTTTTTTAACTACAATGAAAATTCTATATTCATTGACATCCCTTATTGTAAAGCTACAGTTTGTTTATAATTATATATATATATATATGTAGGATGGTAAGAGTTGCAGGCGAGAACACTCAATAATATTTCTAATTTGTCTTTAAGTTCCACTTTTTGTTATTGTGTCCTTTTTTCCCAAAAATCTTTTGATTACTTGAAGACTTAAAGAAGTCTTCGACTCATCTGAAACAAAAATTAGTATGAATAAAAATAGTAATATGAATGCATAATACTTATTATCTAACTTTGAATTAGACACTGATCAAATTGTATGTATTCCTCCCCCATTTCTTATTAAATCAGAAAAAGCGATTTAGATATTTCAGATAATTCAGCGTATTTTGTTTTGATATCGAACTGAAATTTATAACAAATACCGTAGATGATATTCTGTGAGGTCAAACTTTTGTAAGTTGGAATGGATAATACACCGGCGTCGTCCATCAGTTTTAAAATGATACAATATTTTGCGCTGATAAACAAAATAATAGTAATGATTATAGTAACAAAAAGTTCACCGCATTACCATAATTACACGAGTGATCTGAATACCGTATTATGGGGGAAGTGTGATTTTGCCTTGTATTCCTTATTAGATGTCAAAATTGTCACTTTATTGTGGATTTCTTACAAAAGAAACCAAAATATTTCAAATATTGGATTGATGGAATACAAGCTTTAAATTATATGAATATGACTCGGTGTGTTATCTACGCCTTTTCTTCTATTGTCCTTGTTCATTTTGTGTAGTCACTGTTGTTATCCTCAATATTACCTCCATTAATGCCATCTTTGATTAGTAATGAATCCGTTCAAATTCGAGAACCTGCACTTGATAATTGGGTGGAGAAACTCCAATTAATTGGATGAATATTTATATGGTCCCTATACCTCGTGTTTTGGGGGGCATTTAAAGGCCAACGTACACCTAACGACTGTTCGCGATCCGATTTTGGAACAAATCGAATTTTACTCATTTTCTGAAGATATCAATGGAACATATCATTTTACTCGAGGTTAACATTAATGAAAAGAATGGTATTATAACCATTTTGAAAAATTGCAAGCCCTTATTTTGGAGTAAAGGCAAAATTAGTTTCAAATCGTAGCCAATCGTACGACTGCTATGACGTCACTTCGACTGGATATTAATCACGCTTTTATTCTAAGAAGGATGATAGCATAGTCACAAATTTGATCATATGTATTCGTACGATGATTTATAACATTACACAGGAAGATATTCCAAGTCTCAATAGGCCTATTAGCATCAAATTCTACTACATTTTATTCTGAAATCGGGTCGCAGACCAGTCGTAAGGTGGGCGGTCGCCTTTAGATAGAATGGCTCGTTGGTTGTCGGAGTTAAATCTCACCGCGGCCTCCCGTTACATATATACTCTGTTAACAAAATGTTAGTCACAATTTAAAAGGGTCCAGGGTTGACCACATTAATTGCTAGATTAGCACATTTTTTGTGTGTATGGTAGCATCATCTAATATCAAGTTAAATATCATCACTGTCGTGTTGATGAGATGATGTTCAACAGTATCGGATGTAGAATAGGAAAATTATGACATTTTTAATGTTTCTCTTAATTTCACGGAACAGTTGTATGCTGCAAAGCAATAGATAATCATAGAAATTGGAAAGATATGTTTCCAGAAAATGTTAGAAACTTATAATTTTCATGATTTTTATCATCCTCACCATCGTCATTATCTTCATCGCCGCCGCCGTCATCATAGTCATGTAATTATTATCATTATTTATGTTTACACAAAAAATATGTCTTTCGTTTACTTTTAATTATCTCTCTGTTCGTAATATCTTTATAATTATACCAGGGAGTGCAAATTTCTGTGGTTTAGATATTCATCAATAAAAGATAGAATCTGAAATCTGAATAATATACAATTTAAAGAAAAATTTCAACACAATTTCAAGATCAATAGGACGGTATTTAAACTAAATGGCATGGGTAATATACTGCAGTCACAACAACGAAATCGATTAAAAACTGGCCGATCATCAGCTATCGTATGCTGCTCAGTAACTACCGATTCATCTACTGCCAACTCGTCCACTCATCACATGGTCTACCTTCATTTTTTAGTCGAATACCATTCCATCCATCAAAATTTCGTTTAACAGCCTTTTGGTTTGGTCCAATAATCACTTTGCCTAATCACCAGTTCGTCTATGACCATTACGTTTCATTCATTTCGCCCAATCAACACTTAGTCCAATTAGACATGCTGTACGGACTAAATGGCTATTGGACCAACTGGTTATTAGACGAAATTATGAGTGGACGAAATGGCATTTAGACCATGTGGATTGTGGATGAACTGATGGTAGACCAAATGATAGTAGACGAGTTGGTAATTGGACGAATTGGCATTAGACTAATTGGAAATAAACCGCTTGGTCGGTCTAGTTCCTCCGGTGACTTTAGCATATGCAGAAGAGACATTTGTCCTTTTATGTGAACATGCCAATCTTGAATAAATCGAAAAAAAGAAAAAATTCATTATGTTATTACCATGGGAGGGCTTAAATAATAGCACAGTAACACGAACTATAACAAACGACAAAATAGATAACATTTCTGGAGCTCCAATGAATTTTATTTTGTCCGGAGAAGGCACGTCAATAGATATCAGTTGAATCTGCTTTACAAGAACAGATTGTTATTTTTTACAGAAACATGACTCCCCTCTTCTTTATACATTGACAAACTACATGGTGTTTTTTTTTCCATTAAGGAATAAATTTTTCCATTATGGAACAAGTATAATATTGTCGGGACGATTCTCACTTTCATAGTTGTTCAGATTATTCATGTGGTTTTATTTCACCCAATATTTTATATTGGTTGCGTTAATTGCGTTACCTAATGTTAGAGAGCTTTAGATGTAAGACGCAACTTCTGCGACGTGGTCATTTTCGCAAAAATGTTGTTGTGAGCATGTGCGAGACTTAGAGATTTGCTGTCAAACAAGCGCGTCACAGTACGTTGGGTCGCCAATCTGTAGTTGTCTTAATTTATGCAGAATAAGCACTAGGTTGACTTTTATGAGCCATTTACCCTGTGTGACATAATATTTATGTTGGATGTTTTATCAATAAAAAAAATCGAACTATTCGATCTTGGGAGTTTCACTAGAGAGTTTTCTGAACGGAAGCTTGAAGGCGGTAACTCTGAGAACATTATTTTGTAACCCATGAGTGAATGCTGGTGCGCCATCTCACATAGATAATGTCATGAACACATATTATATAAATAGTGTACAATCTATTGTACAATATACTGGATTATATGTACGACAAATATAAAATCATCCCGAGTGCAGGTTTATTTCACCGAGGCCGAAGGCCGAGGTGAAATAGGCTTGCACGAGGGATAATTTTATATTTGGAGTTCATATAGTCCAGTAATATTGTATGATAGAACGTTCACTATTTATTATAGTAAATAGATCCCTCAATCTAAGCCCCCCATCATGGATTTTGCCATCCAAAAATCGAAAGTTATATTGTACATATGTACAATATAACTTTTTGAAGGGAGGTCACGTGGTACAAATCCAGCCAATCACAGCTCGTATTTTACTACCACTATTTACTATACGGGAATATGGAATGCTTTATGCTCACCCATGCGCAGAGGGATTATGCGCGTGGATTTGCGCCGTCCTCTCAAGTATACCGTCCTTCTGTCTCGTAACGAACTCTCACTACCAATAAAAAGGGATGGTGGCTCCTCGGTTCTAACCGGAATCTGGGCAAGCCGGTTTGTAAGGAAACCGACCTGAGCCGATCTTGTTTTATATATTATTGGAGATGAAAGTTAAAGGAGGTATACACTTACAGTTAAGTACAAGCATCAATATCAAAACACACAGTTGGTATAGAATGATATATTTACTAAATTAACTCTTAGCTTCCGTTTGGCACACGAATAAACAATAGAACACGATGAAACAAAGCATGGCATATATTCTTCTTATCAACAAAATAAAATTCAACCGCACTAAATGTAAGTTTTTACCTACAACCTACATAATATGTAAAGGATGTTCTTGTCTCCCACCCCGCCTCCCCATCCGCAAGAAAAATAGGAATATTCACAAAATGAATCGATTTTAATCTTATCAGCTTCAAGCCTCTCCTTGAAAACAGAAATAATAACCTGCTGTATGAATAAAATGCTTGACTACAGAATCATGATTTTTTTTCCCCATTTTAGACCCCGGTCTGTGTATACAAATCATTATGCCAATGTAAAATATATTCGTCATAAGCAAAACAAAATGGGGCATTTTAACGCACTTTAAAAAAAGATAATGAATTTTCGCAATGTATTTCTCCCTCATACATGAACACAATAATACCCTAAAGATTTCTATATTGCTTGAAAACTTAAAATGCTCATAGTTAAAAAGCGAGTGGACGAAGCGACTGAAGTGGCGTGTTTGAAAGATATCAAAAATCGACCCTGGAGTATTCTGCCCACCATGTTTCGTTATTTTCCAAAATACTTTATAAAACTTAATGAAACTTTACAAACAAAAATGAAAAAGCGCGGAGAGCAACTGCCCCGTCCGGGTTGGTCATACGCCTTACCAGCTGCGGAACGTGTTTGAAATTAAGGATTCGAAAAAGGAGGGGACCGACGATGGTGAAATTCACAACTTGATCACTTTTCCGTTTTTTATGTTTATTGAAAAAAATACTCCTCCCCTAACTGGTTTCGCGGTCCATGCTTGATCCCTATTACATATTTCTCTCTGCTATGCATTATAGAATAGTATGTAGCAGAGATAGATATATAAAGACACATTTTATTCACCGTTGATTAAAAAAAAACACCGCATTCTCTCATTGTGGTGAACTCAAACAGAGTTTTCAGAGTCAATAACCCCCACATAAATAGGAGCTCAATTAATGACATCAATATGGTTTAATTCCAAGAGGTATAAGGCATTCTAATGTCAATATTGCCTCAAGAGAAAAATACATTGTTCCATGGACATGAATTTCATTATTATGATCATGTCACGCATTGTAGCTTTTCGGGATGAGCGAGATACACAGCGATTACAACGTAATCAGAAAAGTATGGCAATTTTCTTGCAACCTACATAATTTATTTATGATTCCGTTGAAAAAGAAGGACGGCTAGTTATTCACTGCCTCTGTAAATTGCGTCTTTTCTGGATCAAACTCTAATCATCGAGCCCTGCAATAGTGGATCATTTCGGCATGACGGATTAGAAAAAGAAATGAATAGGCCTACAGATAAGCTTGTTACGATATATACCCGGGGGCTTGTTTGTATATCGCGCCCGAAACCATGTATATATTCATGACAGAAAATTAACTCCATTTCGAGGCATCGCCTACAAATGTATCTTCTGATATTCGTTGACAGTTATTTGAGAATTCATTTCTTTAAGCAATAATTTATGTGGGTGAATATAGTGCGCTAGGTGCAGTGCCTAAAAGGCAGAGGTTCTAGATTTAAAATTTGCAATTCTTATTTAAAAAAAAAAACATGAGAGACGTAAAAATCGTTCGACGGCCTTGGAGTATGTTTTATTAAATAGAGAATTTTCTGAAAGGATTCGTCCTTATGGAAAAGGAAATGACATGTCGTTTCAGCTAGGCCGGGTAACATTATTCATAGACGTGACATGTAATTTCAGGTTGAAAAATCAATATTTCGTAGGGATCCAGAAAGCTATACATTAAGCAGTGTTGAGATGATAACACATTTTATTTTTGGAAAGTCTTCATGGTTATGGGTTATTCAAAAGCGGCATTGAATCCAGGACCGGCATCAAAGGGGAGGGGTGGGTTGAGACGACCCCCACTATGACATTTGAAGTAATATTATATAACACAGTGGGGAGGGTAGGTAATGAGAAGGCAAGTCCGGGTCTACTCATAATAAACCACTATGTCACTGAGAAAAAACAAGCGCCATTTTAAGATCATCATGGGTTCATATCCCCCCCCCCCTCCTATCAAATTACCCTGGTGCCGCTCGACGTTTGGTCTATATACTCGATATGCAGAGGAAACATTATCCACAAACGAAGCAGGCCTTCAAGTTCAGTGTCAATGGCATGAATTGTGTTTACCCTTGTCGTATTCATGTAAGCTTTGCTATGAACTCATTTAAAGGGTCAATATTTCTTCAAATACGCCCCCCCCCCCCCACTCCCACACATACTATATCATTTTTTACATCTTCTATCTAATTGCCAGGCTCCACTAAGAGCATTTTAGAAGGTTTTTGCCTATTACCAGTTTTAGTATTAGAGGTTATAAGTGGTATAACTGAAAAATCCATTTCATTCTTATATTGTTAGCGCACAGGACAGCGTCGGGGGCGTCGAAACCAATAATTAAGCGGGAAATCTGGCTATTTTGCATATTTGATTTCAAATTTCTTTATTTCGCATTTATAACCCTAAAAACTTTCCAAACATCACTTATCGGCAGTTTCCAAGATGAAGAGACAGACATACAAACGTTCCTTGCAGGTTGAATTCTGCATTTTTATGAGTCAATCAAGAATTAACATGCCAAATAGGCCTAATCATACAAAGACAGAAAGTGACGGGATAACATCATGAACAGAGATTACGAACTATTTCTCAATCATACCATGATTACTCTTAATTCCAAATGTACATCTCAATTTTCAATTTTTCAGTAAGTTGCAAACTTTCAAAAAAAAATTCCCCCCATGTATCCAACTCCAACAATGCTTTCCCAAGGAAATTACGTAATTATAGCCTATATACCAGAATATTTCATCCATACTACGAAAGCACGGTATAAGAGATCTCAAGAAATACTCGTGACATTTTAGGCCTGCATTTTATGGAAGGGACTTACAGCGACTGATCACAACCGAATATGGATTTTTTTCAAACTCGAATCGTTGAAATGTAAGTTCACAGCCTGTAAAGCCTTAATGGGATGCTATAGCATAACTCAATCAATATTCAATATAAAATTCCTTTTCCAGTCTTTAAAACTTAGCATGGACAAAGCCTGACCCACCCCCCCCTCCCCCCTCCGATTATCGCCCTTTCTTGCTGATCTTAATGCTTTTAAGATTGGGGAAATGAGATGCATTACTAAAGGATTTCACATATCATGACAACGGTTCTCTATTGCGCAAAATCTTTAGGACATGTCACATACTGCCTCCCGAACGCTCCCGTATCGTAAAGGAAAATGTGAAAAGGGATGTTTAAAACGAATTCATTTCCACCGAATTGATACTCTTTTTTGTAATGCAATGCAATTCAATTCATTACTTAGATACTAATAAATTACCCACGTGAATGGGTACAAATGATTCATTATTGTATTTGATTCAGTAGTCGCAGTGCAGGGCTAATGGACTACTGATAGTACTAAACCCGGGTACTAAAAAAGAGGGGAACAAAACAAACTGAAAGCCGGCATATCCTTGCCTGATTTTTCACCATTTTGACCGAGGGCGGGCGAGCTTTCAGTTTTCATTACTTTATTTAACATCAAACCGAAGAATTTAGATTAAAAAACAATCCCATAAGGTGAAAAAATGAAGTAAACCTTCGAATATTTGACGGTACACTGAATTTCCATGCATCTATAGTTCCGGCTCGACCCAGAGCAAAATTGAATTCGAACTCAGAAAATGTCAGAAGAAATACATTTTCGAATTCATCATTGATCCGATTTGTATCGATTTTCACCCAATTTCCTCATTACTTTTTCGCGAAACTGCGTGCACTTTGCCAAGCATCACGTCCAACGTCACTTACTATTTGCGCGGGAAAATGAATGACGTTTGGCGGGAAAATGAATTATGGCTCTTGCGGGGTCTCGCTTCAATTTTTATTACAATCTTTCGCAGCCGGGCTCGATGTATGGGTCTAGATTTGACACCTTTCTGTGCCTACATGATTCGATGTGGTCAAACAAGACCGCTAATGTAATATCCATGTAGCAGCGGGGACTTGTTTCATGAAACACAATAATCATCGCCCCCAAGCTCAATCCCCTTCTCTCGGGTATCAGTGTAAGAACTGCATGTGTCTATTTAATAAAATAATAATAACTTTGAAGAAAAGTATCGTAAAAGGACCCTAAACTGGCAATTCACATGGACATCTTTCATACAGAACGTAAGTTTGAAGAAAATGTATTTTATAACAAAAGAACAAGGCCTTCAAAACATATCACAAATTCGAGGACAATGATTCAGGACTGGGCATTGGGTTTTAAGGAACTCTGGAAACATGGACAAGCTGGCAGCATATTGAAGAAGTTGTCCTTACGATGGTACATACTTTGAAAATATAAATCAATTCATTTATATACGATATATTTGTTAGATTTTGCCCATTTCTGTGATTAATTTCATCATTCTTAATATACTGGGGAAAAGTTAATGACAAGGTTTCTTTCAGCATCAATTTCAAAACCAAAAAGATTATAATTTGATAGCCATAGACGTTTCCGATTCATTTTTAATAAATGAAAACAAATAATGGCAGGCTAGATTAAAAGCTTTGAAAACGGCTTATTGAAACTATTCTGTATGAAACTAATCACCATTAATGGTTTTGTTTTTTATAACACGTATCAAATGGTGCGAACAGCGTGACAGACGCGTAAAAAAAAGCTAATCAATTTGGCGATTTTCACAATTTTTTCGGTTTATCAATCAGCCATTATCCATTCTTTCTGACAAAAAAGGTCCACCGCCACTTTCCTGAAACCGGCAAATGATATTAATTGTTCTTCTTGCTTTATCAAGTTTTGGACTATCAATATTTTAAAGTGACGTTTGCTTTCGTCAGGTTTATATCATGCTGCAAAGCCTTCTTACACTGAACATAGTTGTAAAAGGTCGGAGTAGAAAAACAAGAAGGAAAAGTGGTTACGGTAAAATTAGAAATAGCAGCAGCGTAGACAAAATGAAATAATTACTGAAGAAGAAGCAACAACAGCAGCAGCAATTGTATTAGAAGTGGTAACATTAGTAGTAGTAGTAGTAGTAGTAGTAGTAGTAGTAGTAGTAGTAGTAGTAACATTAGTAGTAGTAGTAGTAGTATAGTAGTAGTAGTAGTAGTAACAGTAGTAGTAGTAGTAGTATTAACAAGTAATAGTAGTAGTAGTAGTAGTAGTAGTAGTAGTAGTAGTAGTAGTAGTAGTAGTAGTAGTAGTAGTAGTAGTAGTAGTAGTAGTAGTAGTAGTGGTATTAGTAGTAATCGTCGTCGTAGTAGTACTAGTAAGCGGTTAAGAGGTATTAATATTAACAGTATAAGATAAGAAATAGAAGAAGTAGTAGTAGTAGTAGACGTAGAAGTGGTATTGGTAGTAGTAGTAGTAGTAGTAGTAATGGTAGTAGTAGTAGTAGTAGTAGTAGTAGTAGTAGTAGTAGTAGTAGTAGTAGTAGTAGTAGTAGTAGTAGTAGTACAACAGGTAGTAGTAGTAGTAGTAGTAGTAGTAGTAGTAGTAGTAGTAGTAGTAGTAGTAGTAGTAGTAGTAGTAGTAGTAGTAGTAGTAGTAGTAGTAGTAGTAGTAGTAGTAGAACAGGTAGTAGTAGTAGTAGTAGTAGTAGTAGTAGTAGTAGTAGTACAACAGGTAGTAGTATTTCTGGAAGTAGTTGTTTTTGCTGCTGATGTTGTTGCTGCTGCTGTTGTGTTGTTGCTAATTAAGCAGTATTATTGAAGAGGTGGTGGTGGTGATGGTAGTAGTAGTAGTAGTAGTAGTAGTAGTAGTAGTAGACTGGCTAATATAGCAGTGACGGTGGCGGTCGCCGTAGTGGTGTAGGGGTGAACTGCTGCAGCAGCAGTAGTAATAATAGGACTGTAGGATTATATAGTAATGGACCTACTGCAAGGTCCATGGTAATTGATTTCTTTGTCGTTGCTGTTGCTATATTAGTACTGGAAGAAGAAAAGTGCATGATTTCTAATGGTTGTAGTTAGTCCCCAACCCCCCCCCCCCCCCCCCCTCATTGGCCAGTACAAGGGGTGCGCATATCATAGGAATGCGTAACCCATTGGAAGGAACGGTAAAATTTGCCAACTTTCAAAAATATTTCGAAAATTCAGAAGATATTTTCTTTCTTTTATTTCTAGTAGTTTGAAATGTACTCTATAATAATTGGCTGTTGAGCAGCGTTGTCTCTATGGTACTTAACTATCAGTGGCAGAGTTATCACTTATCACATCTATTGGAAGTGAGATACTGAGTAGTAATTGATCATGACATTTAGTAATTAACTAAGGTATTCATGTTTGTTTGTTTTTGTTTTTCATCTGAGATGTGTATGCCTTTACCAGGTTTACTGAAAATATGCAGGTGCTCGCGGGGATGCAAATGGGATCTATTTATATATTTTTTTTTCTAAAATATTGGTATTGGGCCTCTCATTTTTCCAGAACTCTGTGGCCCGTATTCTGAAGTCAGGTTTAACTTAGACCACGGTCTAACTCTGTACGAAAATTATGGGAAGCCAAGAAATAAAAAATTAAGTTTATATTTCATATTTCTCATGTCTATTATTTTGTTTCCTTTTGCTTTTATAATGAAAAAAATACTTCAGTTATCATTCCCAGACAATTACGAACAATTTGGGTCCCATAATGAGTTAATAATTGAATGTTTACTGTTAGGGAT
This sequence comes from Lytechinus variegatus, assembly GCF_018143015.1. Classification (NCBI taxonomy): domain Eukaryota; kingdom Metazoa; phylum Echinodermata; class Echinoidea; order Temnopleuroida; family Toxopneustidae; genus Lytechinus; species Lytechinus variegatus. The sequence goes on along the minus strand of NC_054750.1, from coordinate 28,309,876 downwards.
CTGTGCCCCAATTGGCTCTCCATACTTAAAGAGCAACTTTAAACCAGGGTTTAATTTAAACCCGACTTCAGAATACGGGCCACAGTTTCAAATGAACTGGCGAGAAAATTGCTGGTATAACTTATACAATTTTCCGTGCTTTCGAATGAGGAGCACAGTTACTATGGTAACTGTGTGGTAAAACATACTTTGAAACACCCTACACAGCAAAGACTGTGGTGTTAACCGGTGTACATAGAGGACCACACCAGTTATTTTACACCGGTGTTAAATTGGTGGTGTTAGTTTAACACCTATAGGTGTTATTGCAACACCTATGGTTTTTACATTTACATTTTTTTGTGTTATGTTCAATCTCTAGGGTGTTATTTTAACACCTCAGGGTGTGGTCCTCTATTAACACCAATTGGTGTTTTTAACACCACAGTTTTTACAGTGTACGAATCTTTTAATGAATCACTCCCCAAGATTCAGGCCAAAAGTGGAGGCTCAAGAAAAAAGAATACTCTACTTTTTTTTCAAGTGATATAGATTTTTATCAAGGTGATATCAAAGAATACCAACTGGTTAGCTATATGATACTACTTTCACTATCACACACACTCAAAAGACGTATGGAACGCTGTATGGGGTATATCTAATTCAAGTAAATTATTAGTTGACCCTGAACTCATATTTAACAGGAGCGCTGTTTTAATGACTTTCCATAAATTCTCTTTGTCTTTATTCTTATGAAAAAAAATAACTTGTTATCATAATTCTTTTGGCAAGATAACTATGTTGAAAATTATAATCAAAACATGCAGTGTATGTGAGCATTGTCTTGAATACACGAAAAATAATAAACTTATTTTCTTTGAGTACAAACCCTGGTGTGAGGGGTCACGCGTTGTAATTGACAGCAATTTCAAATTCAAATCATAGTTCTGTTGGTTATTTTATGATTTACTTTCTTCCTCTTTTTGATCAGGGTCCCGTTGCAGAAAGAGTTGCAATCAATCGCAACTCTAGAAATCATGCGCAACTTGATTTTCAACCAATCAACAGCGCGCATTTGGGACTTGCGATTGATTTTTTGACTTGCGTTTAAACGCAACTCTTTCTGCAACGGACCCCTGGGTCAATATTATCATAAATTTTGTCAGCTTTTTAAAATAATGTCCTGATTAATCGTAAATTACAGGTGAACGTGAGCTCAAAAATCCCGTTCAAGGTTAACTTGAGTGAAGTTCCACATACCTAAATATTCACATTGTGAACATCAAGAACATCACCATGGTTTATATGTACATCTTCCCCCACCCCCTGGAAACATTACACAAAGGAAATATAAGTTATTTCTGATTATCTAAATGTGCGGAATATGATTCTCCGAATCATTCCCACTGCGCATGCCAATTGGATTTTAGTTTGGATGTTATTTCAGAATAATTTACTTTCTCGGCATACTAGAGGGGAATACAATAACATAAAATCAAAGAAATAAATCAATTTATATCTTAAACGATCATCCACATGCTCGAGGGGAAAATAAACCTACAATGTCTCGTTGAAGAGAACAGTCGATTTACAAATGTATACAACTTTTTTTTTCAAATGCTAACTACTAATTCTATCTACAATAGAGTGCTGTTCGTGGGCATTGATTGACCGTGAACTTGATGATGACGTCATCGCATTCTGCCAATGGTAGCGTCTTGGGTCTGGGCTTATTCCCTGCATGGGATGAGAGAAAACAAAAGAAAATTATAATTTATCCATTAATGAAGAAAAAAGCTTAGGTTAACTAAAAACTACCGATTTGTATCCGATTGAACGGGAAATTCATATTTTCCGAGGTCAATCCCAACACCAGCACCATTTTAAGTACGGTGTTGGAGGTAGTGTGGGTGTTGCGACAACACCAGATTTCAACACCGAACTTGAAATCACCCGCATTCACATCAACGAAACCGACATCGGACCGATCAAGACTATTGCGATATTTCCAGAGACATACCTTCCCTGTTGGTAAGAACACAACGTGACACAGTATGATCACAGTGTGTTCACATAGTGGACTATGTGAGAATATTATTTACACTGTTGAAATGCTCAGATTCAACAATGTGGAGATATTTTCACACTGTGGACACCCCGACAGTGTGACTGTTCACAGCGTCTTCACATGGTCGACTATGTAAATATGTGATTCACATTGTTGAAATGCTCAAATTCACCAGTGTGGAGATATTTTCACACTATGAACACCTTAACTTTGTGACTGTTCCATAGCGTATCCACATGGTCAACTATGTGAACATTCGATTCACACCGTTAAAAAGGCTCAGATTTAACAGTGTGGAGAGATTTTTCCACTGTGAACACCTCAACTTTGTGACTGTTCCATAGCGTATCCACATGGTCGATATGTGAATATGTGATTCGCACTGTTGAAATGCTCAGATTTAACAGTGTGGAGAGATTTTCACACTGTGAACACCTCTACAGTGTGACTCTGCATAGCGTGTTCACATGGTCCCTATGTGAATATGGGATTCACACTGTTAAAATACTCGAATTCAACAGTGTGGATATATTTTCACACTATGGACACCTAGACAGTGTGACTGTTTACAGCGTGTTCATATGGTGGACTATGTGAAAATATTAATCACACTGTTAAAATGCTCGAATTCACCAGTGTAGATATATTTTCACACTATGGACACCTAGACAGTGTGACTGTTTACAGCGTGTTCATATGGTGGACTATGTGAAAATATTAATCACACTGTTAAAATGCTCGAATTCACCAGTGTAGAGATATTTTGACACTGTGGACACCTAGACAGTGTGACTGTTTAGAACGTGTTCATATGGTGGACTATGTGAAAATATCATTCACACTGTTGGAATGCTCAAATTCAACAGTGTGAAGGTGATTTCACACTGCGTTCCACACTGTGGAAAACACCGGGAACGCTGTGTTCTTTCCAGTGGGGATATCAGTCGGTTTGCAGTCGATTTCGTTGGTGTAACCGTTGCATGATATGGTGCTTCCCATCATCAAAATTAGTGAAATATAGTTATATGACCGATAGATCTCGACCATCCCCCCCACACACACACACACACCCACACATAACCGCACACGCACATTTTCGCATTGATAGCCTAAAAACAAAGCAATTAATATTGTATAACTTTTTTGCTATGATAATTTCCCCCATATTTTGTTCCAGAATATATCAAATGCATGCTTATAAAGATGAATAACAATAAGGCAAGTAACACACACAGCCACACTCACTCCCACACACGCATTATGTATATCAGCAACGATATTTCTTTCGTTTAATGCCATATTAGTTTATATTGGACGTGCTTCCTGACGTTAAGATGGGCTTTGAGAATAGCATAATTGAGAAAAAATAATGTATATAGAAGATCTGGGAGAAATCTACGTAGAATAATAAGTTTTGCATTTTAAAACAGATAATCGGACGTTACATACGAGCATCTTATCCGATAAACACGATTTATGCCTACTATGAACTCCATGAAATAAAAAAAGTATTCACCTATAGATCTATACATTATGATATAATTACGATTAGACATTTCATACATTCCTCTACGAAAATATACATTCAATCACCAGAAAAGCTGTTGATTGGATGGCAAAGTTACCTTAGTAGTAACTTTTATGCAACGGTGCCCATATCTATTTCACACTCACACCACCGCGGTGCACCGTGAACGGCAACAGATCGAACTAGACGTTTACGTTATTGCAAATGGCATACCCTCCGTCGGTTTGGGATATGTATCGTTGGTGTATCTGGGGCATTATCTTCAATGACCTAATATCAGTCATGTCGGTCGGTTTGGAATGAATTTCTTTGGTGTGATCTTTACATTACAGCCTTGATTACAGAGTTAATCTAGGTCACCTCTGAATATAGGATCCATTCATCATGTGAACATGACTTTAAGAATATATTCCTCAATGGCGCGCCAATTATAGTTCCCCTTGCATCGGATAATTAGATTTGATTCCGGTCTGGCCTTTTGTGTAATTTCATAACAGTAAATTTAGTCACGTAACCGGGATTTTATGACAGAGGTTGTTAATTCGATTTAAGTTCTTCATAACTAGGCATTTGCTTGAATGCGCGTTCCATGTCACCTCTCAGCCGGAATCCAAACATTATTCATTTTGGAAAATATTACTGACACCTAATATTGGACATAAATCGTAATTATTTAGGCGTACGTTATGAAAGATTTCGTATTCCCTTTTTACGATCAAGATGGAAGTTCGGCAAAACAATTACAACATATGCACGCTTATGTCGCTGTCGCACTCAAGAAACTTACTCCGACCGGACTGTGGTGGTGTGTCATGATGGTCATTGAAAACAAGTAACAGTTTTGATAACACACTTCAAACGACGTATTTTATGACACATCTCTCTTTTTCTAATATCTTATCCGATATCAAACTTATCAAAACTTAAAACAGGCTTTAACAATGTAACATTACATTACTAGAAACAAAAGAAAATGATTGCTAAAGTTGGCAAAATTTATTTCAATATTTCTTATCATGGTTATTCAAGACCAATTCCAAATACTATTACTAAATATCTATTTACGGGAATCAAATCAAGTGACGAATGCAAAAATCAAGGGGCTATTGCCGCCGTGTAAACTCATCAACGAAACCACTACAATTTTATTTCTTGTTGATCATGATATTAATATTGGATCTATTTTGGGGGAGGTCGGATAAATTGCATTCACTTGCAGGCATGAATTTTACATGAGTCAAGAGTCAAGGGCTGACAAGGACATCTAATAATTTATAGATTCACCCCTGTAGTTTCCAACAGAACCAAAAAAGGGGCTTGTAAAAAAAACGGTTCAGTTATAACCATTTTAGATTAATTGAATTGAAATTTTATGACCCATCTTTACATGGGCGTATCGAACCACACAAGACCGCCCCCAATGATTTTCCAGGTAGTGAAGTAAATAGTAGAGGGGGAAAGAGGGAGAAAAGGAAAGAAACAAGGAAGAAGAAAATAGAAGAGTTGTCAGTTGAGGAATTAATATGTTTAGAGGTTATGAGTAGAAAGGGGGCTCGCCCCAGACATGTGATTTAAACCCATTGGCCCGTATTCTGAAGCCGGGTTTAACTTAAACTCAGGTTTGAAGTTGTGGTTTAAGTATGGATGGCCAATTGTTACATAAATCGCTAACAGTAGAGATAGCATAATTCAGCTCATTTGGCTCTTAAATCATTTATTATTATCTAGGAAGTATAAATAGATGATTGTTTTCACCATCGATTAATCAGGAAAGAGCAGAGTCAATATAAGAAACGTACAACTTAATAAAAATTCTGATACTTTTTGCTTCCCATACTTAAACCATAACTTTAAACCTGGATTTAAGTCAAACCTGAGTGGGTGTATCCGAGACGGCTATTGCTCGTATCAAATCCTGCCGAACCGGTTCGGTTTATCGGATTCGCCCGTAGTCTACATGACTTTTCTGGAGCTTCCACGTGGATATACACGGAGGCTTTAATAATCATATTTCATTGTTCTTTTGGCGTTTCCCTTTTTAAAGGCTAATCACTAACCTGATTTCAAGGTGAACAAAATCAACCTACTTTTAAGGACTCAAATAATGTATTCATGCCACGCAACATTATATACACCCCCATTTTTACTGAAATAGAACTTTCACGTCAAAGTTCGATCCTTGTACTGCCCCGATCCCTGTTTTTTTTTACTTAATTTGATTGGTTTTTATGCCCACTGAAAAGAAACTGCAAGAATCCTGATAAATTAACACGTGTCAGAGCCATCTCGATATCTTCATCTTCTCTCTTAATGGAGAAAACGAAAATTAAGAGTATTTTTGTATTAGTCACGTTTTGGTCCATGATCCTGGAGTGATGTAATGTTAGTGAAGAAAGGGCAAGCGATTGATCAGCCAACACGGTCAAGATGACACTGTCGGATGGTTTGCTTTTGAACGCTGCTTAAAATATTAAGCACGTTTGTTTAAGCCCGTCACTTTGATAACTATTGTTTTTATTGTTTACGGTTTGAAACAAGTCGTTAAAAAATATTTAAAAAAATGAAAATCCCTATTTTATTGTTCGAAATAGAAATCTGAGGATAGAAATATTCCGAAAATTCATTTTGCCCAATTGATAATGGGCCATCTTTTTGCGTCTTCTGGTCTGGCGCGGCTGGGATTTGAACTCCCGCCCTCCCGGCTGTAAGACGGACGCTCTACCAACTGAGCCAACACTCCAGCTAGCTCTTTAACGACAATGGCCCGTATTCTGATAGCAGGTTTAACTTTAACTCGGGTTTAAAGTTGTGGTTTAAGTATGGATAGCCAATTGTTACATAAATCACTAACAGTAGAGATATCATACTTCAGCTCATTTGGCTCCCAAATCAGTCATAATTGTCTAGGAAGTATAAATATATGATTGTATTCACCATCGATGAATCAAGAAAGAGCACAGTAAACACAAGAAACATACAACTCCATAAAAATGTTGATACTTATGGTTTTCCATACTTAGACCACAACTTTAAACCTGAGTTTAAGTTAAACCCGACTTCAGTATACGAGCCACTGAATAAACAACTTGTAGTTAGAGTGATGGGCTATAACAATGTGCACAAAATTTGAAAGATCGTTTTTTACAGTGCATGATAAAATCATCCCGTTCTTCCAGACTTGGGAACCATATTTCATGTTTTACTCCTAACAAAATGATTGGATTTGTTGTGTGATATTTCACAGGAAACCCCTTAAAAGGATCGAGGGTCCAAACAAAACTCCGAACAAAATTAAGAAAACACAGATGCAGATCAATAAACGTTTTGAACGAAATCGATCAAACACTCGAAAATTTACCGATTTTTAAAGGTTATAATAATCTTTACTTATGGCATTCATATTTATCATGATACTGTTATGTAGATAATGGGCAGATTATCCATTATACCAAGTGATGAATTTTATCAAAGTTCTTCTAAGAATGTAGGGCTATTTTTTTAGCAGAGTTGGGATCACTATCAAGATGCAGAGCTTCTAATCTTAAGAGAAAAATACAACTTTGTGATAATGAAGAAGATGGCAAAATGGTGGAATTTTTTCCTATATCTACCCATCAAAATGCAATTTTAAGATATACATACATGTAAATCCGTATGATAATGGTCTTCTTTTTTATACAGCATCCTTCGTATTTCTGGCCGATTTTCTTCGAACTTTTTCCATTCTGTTTTCTTTTTCCGCATTGGCATCCGTTTTGGCTAATGCAAGGTATAGGGTTTCCATTTCCCAAGACTTTGATTGTAATGATGTATATTCATTTTTTGTTATTCATAGTTTCGGATAAAGAATGTCAGTGCGCATCAAAGATATGTTTTGGTTAGCTGCTTTTATTTCTTTTTAATCAAAACTTCTCTTTAATCAAAACTATGATACCATTTAATGATTGTTTGCATAAGACGAGGGACTTAATATTAAAACCACCATTGGTAAAATTATCTAGATTTACATTACAGTCCATGTGAGCTAAGCTGGTTGGAACAATATATTCTTGGTGTCCTTGCCAATAAAGCTCTGACCGCCTTACATGCAAAACATAATTTCCGAGCTGCAATCAAAGTCACGAGTTGCAAGGTTGATCCTTTAAAACATGAAATACTTATAAGTAGCCACATTGATCCACAAGTTTCCTATATCGATTTGCCAATGACTGACTGGAAGTGGCTTCCTTTATGAAAATGCTTTTTACGAATGTGGCAAAGAATGGAATTCGACCTGTTTTCCCGATCAAAAATAAAATGTTACTGCTTTTCTTATTGCAAAATGGTGTTGAGTAGAGTTATTACGTCGCGGTCACATAAAGGAACGCGACTCCAATTCGACTGTTGGCATGTTAAACAGAACATAATACTTTGATCGGTCTATAGAGTCGGTTTCGATGGTGTGACTGTAACGAAATGCATGCTCAAAGGCGATATTGACCTTATACATTAGATCGTTGAAATAATACACGCTATACACTAAGACCGGAAACACAAGGACGTCGCACGATTTCTAAGTTGTTTTCAAGGGTATTGAAATAATGTCTACCATTTGATAACTAACCCAATACTATGCATCGACTGATCTAATAACATTCTTTTTAAAAGAAACTCGTTTTCTCTCAATATATTGTTGTGGCAATTATACACACACAAAATCTGCAGTGTTATTCAATGTGCATATGGCATACCGGTCATTCTATACCAGTGTTGAATTTTTGGTGTTAGGTCAAAATTCAGCTATGTGACTGTAATACATTGGATAAGTTTCACTCATTTGATTCAATTTCTTGGGCGTTAGTGTAACACCTTACACTCGAAACTCTCCAAGGATTTAAAATAAATCCAGAGCGGATGGAAATGTTGTACGCAGCTGAACATTGGGTCCAGTTCGAATACTAAGGATGCATTTTTTTGTTATCTGAAAGGATTTCAATTGATTTTTAGTTTTTAATTCAAATCTACAAGATTTAAATCGGAATCTAATGTTAGACTGGTTGCTGATATTGGTCCTTCTTCGTGATATTTTTTCGACGAAGTCCGCAGCATTATCATATTGTGTATTTAGTATGTGGATCAAAATATACCATTCTTAAAGCAACACACAAGTCGGACAATCGCCACTTTTTTATATTCAATGACAGGATGAAAGCCGGAGATGTTTTTCCTGCAGCACCCAAATCTTTATTTTCGTTCTATCATTATAATAAACCTTATTAATAACGCTTTTGACGTAAGACATACACGTACGTATTCCTTTTTAGGGATTAATATGACTTTATTTCTCCAGATTTGCCTCGCAACTGCATAATTATACGAAGCAACGCGGTGTTTTTGCAGGGCCCTGGAAACGGTTTCATGGAAGTCATATTGGTCCCGATAAATTTGAAAAAAAGGTTTTCACTGCAAAAAGGAAGTCAAATTAGTCTCGAGATATCTGAAAAGCAAAACAACATTTGTTTCACTACACAATGAAGGTCATTTTGGTTACATTTTTTCCCTTTTTACACTTGTTCTTGAATACATGCATGGGGGTGGTGCCTATGGAAATAATACACGCAGCACCCCCAAGAACATTTTGGGGAGCTTCAGCAGCCTCTGCATTTTTTGTATTTTTGTCATTCACCTGAAAAAAAAAAAAACGGTATACACTCGTAGAAAATATGTGGACTTCAATTTTATTTTGTTGGAAAACATGAAAGTTGTCAGCTTGTTTCTTTGAATATATACCGAATATAACATAATGCTATATCAATTGTCATTTACAACATTGCAGGAAGTATTCGCTTATTTTTAAGCTCTTATTGCACTGTTGCAAATATTTTTACTCAGGTTTGCTAATCTATTTTGGAATTTGCTTACTCTTTTTCAAAATGATATACTATATTGGCTGAAATGATATCCCTATACGAGCGTATGCCCGAATTTTCTAAAAGGTCAAACAATAAATTTGAAATATATTCACTTCCTAAATTTGCAATTGGAAAAAAAAATTCCCTGAATTCAAAATCCATATTCGTGATATGAAGATAATAAGCGCAATCATTTCAATGGCACTCAATATACGTATTCAAACTACTTGGAAATATTGGAAATTAAGGGGTTGGTAAAATGGCTTAAATAGCTTAAATGTGATTTGTTAGATGCGCAAGGATTTATGGTTAGCCGCTGAAGAAATCTAATTAATATTTCAAAAAGAATATAGTATCTCAGTTCGTTTTAACCAGATTAACATAATGAAATGACGTCGTCTATCAGAGCCAGGGGTTAAGTGAGACCAAAGTCACGGGCGAATCCGACTCCAGACAGGTTTAAGATTCTACGTTATTTCCAATGACGTAATAGCGGTCGGTAAAGCCCCTTTTACACCTTCACGGAAGCAACACGGATCATCCCGGATTGTCAATCCGGGGTCATCCGTGTACAGTCCTGGACTACCGTGTACACTCCGGCTACTCATCCGGCGCCATCCTTGATGTACCGGCATGTCCGGGAGAAAAATTGAACATGTTCAATTTTTCATCCCGGAGTACACGGACTGAATCATCCGTGTTCATCCTTGTAGCCTCCTTGTACATCCGTGTAGCTACCTAATGCATCCGGGAGGCTCCTTGTAAGAACCGGGTGATCCTTGTTGATACCGGCTTTATCCGGGGTCAAATGTTTGTATTGTTTGCGTACATGAACAATAGTCCGTATTCATAACCAAGCACGAGCATGCTCCAGATGCTGCAAAAAGGGACGAAACTTCATTCTAGCAAGATGCCGGCGACAAGAAGTGGTAAGGTCCGTGTAAAGACCCAGTAACATCCGTGATCATCCAGGTATTCCGTGTTGGCTTCGGGAGCGTATCAAACACGATCCCTATTGCTACCTTGCCTATCCTTGTAGATTCCGTACTTTTCCGTACATATCCGTGTTAATAACCAGTTAACTCCGTACTCACTCCGGGAATGCTAGGAAAATACAAATTTGGTACCCCGGATCATCACGGACTGAGATCCGTGTTGCATCCGTGAAGGTGTAAAAGGGGCTTTAATCTCACCAACACTGTAAAAAATGAAGTGCTAATTTAACATTTACAGTGCTTGTATAATGACTGCACTACGAGTGCTGATTTTCTAGTTTAATTTTGAACAAGAAAACCAGCACTCGTAGTGCAGTCACTATATAAGCGCTCTCTCTCCATCTATCTACCCCTGCCCCTCTCTCTCTCTCTCACCCAGAACGGGTCAAGAATTTCAAATGGAGGGCGAAGAAAGTTTGTAGATTTTTCTGGCAAGCCCAAAAAAAGAGTATATTCTCCTTCACGATCTTTATCTTTTGACGCGTAAAAGGGGGCATGGGTCCCATGCCCCTTCCCCCTTCCAATCCCATACCCTGCTTGCTACCATTTAGGAGAAAGTGCCAGTAATGTACTCATCAAGATCATGAAAGCCATTAGAACACAGTCACGCACGACAGCGCAGCGGCTGATGCCCGCTTTTTGGCGGCAATCGGATTGCGCGCGAAACTGATAGACACATTACAATCTAAGTCACACATAGACCTCGACAAATATTTGAAGATCATCCTATCGTGGAGTTAAAAGGACAACCGAGACGAAAGGCAAATGACAAATGTAATGTCAGGAGATGGGCTTATGCTACTTTTCGTTGATGATTGCTTGATGAAAAGTTAAGTTGGTTGCCTACTTGGTAAGACAGATATATAATGTTGAATTCGATTTGTTTAAGATCAGTGGCAATAAGATCTTTGTACGATTGTTTTTTACTCAAGTTCAAGTTACATGAGTTTATTCAACCAAGTGTATAAAAAAACGAATACTGACAGAATATTTATACAAATGCAAAAAGTAAATGAAAGTAAAAAGTAAATAAGAAGAGGCGCTTGTGAATTTGGGCAAAATATATACACACACACACACAAAGGGGGGAATTAAACTTGGCTGGTCATGCATCAGCATACACACATACCGACACCCCTCACACAACACACATCTAAAAGCAAATCACGACTTTAAACGATGAGTTAATTTACGCACGATTTTATGAACGACTAGTGACTATCCTATGCGCTTTACAAGATTCTTACTCATCTTGATCCGTATCAGGCTATCAGCTACAGTCGAAATCGAATGTTTGTAGATTAAAATTTATTTTTCAATAATTATCTAGATCGGAAATCATTATTTTCTTCATACAACTGTTCTTAACTGATCAAAACAAATATTCTGAGTAAACAACTATTAGCGCAAGAAAGGATCACCGGTCGTTCGTAAAATAGTGCGAAACTTACGAGCAGCTTTCTGAAACATTTGAGAAAAACAATAGCGGGTACACTGGCTTGCCTTGCTGCTTCACCATTCATACACACTTAAAAACAATCGTTACACTGCAAAACTGTGGTGTTAAAATTACACCATTAGTCTTAAAAAAGGACCACACCATGCAATTTACATCAGTGTTCAATCCAGAGTGTACTCTCGAAATGCAAAGGAGCTAATCTCTTCCCTAACCACACTCCTTTCAGAGTGAGATGGACCAGTCCCGATGGAATGAGATTTCAATCTTTCAAGAGTGAATTTTAACCTTTTTGGAGTGAGAATAAGCATTTTTTTTTCACTAAAAATGAGCTAATCTGGTCCCTAATCAAACTCCTCTCTGAGAGTGAGCTGAACCAGTCCCGATAGAATGAGATTTCAATCTTTCAAGAGTAGATTTTTACCATTTTGGAGTAAAAGTGAACATCTTTTTTACATTTTCGCTTTAAAAAAAGAGTAAAACTTCCCTCTTGAAAGATTGCAATCTTATTCTATCAAGACTGGTCCCTCATCTCACTCTGACAGGAGTGCGAATGTGGACCAGATTAGCTCCTTTGCATTCAGAGAGTTAAAAGTTAAAAACTTATTCGTGTTATGATAGCACATTCTGCTTATTTACTTTACAAGTGCACTTTTTTGGTTGTTATCCTCAAACTTAATGGTCTATCTTCTAACACCTAGGGGCGTACGTCCTCTTGAAACACTGACTGCATGATGTCGTGTTTATTCATACACCTACCTGTACATAAATGTTACTGTCTCAGCATATTACTCAAGATGAGCAGTTTTTGTCTTTCACTTTCTTCTTTTCTTAGCTCGTCATCTGTCATGATATCAGGTTTGCTTCCTATCCTTTCAAGTTGCTCCTTTTCGAACTGCAACAAAGGTTTTTGAAAGGAAAGAATGATTAAATAAAACAGAACATCAAATAGATTTTCTACTATTCACGTTTCTTATATTGTTTCTACATTAAAGTGGAATGCATTGTAACTTTGGTATTGCTAACGGGTCAATTTTCCCAAATTTTCTTCAACTTTGATGGAAACACGAGCTGTATTAAAAGCAGCTGCATGTAAAGAACATGTGAAATCGGTACCCCCGGTCGAAATAAACACGAATTGAATAAGTAGCATAGGCGGATCCAGGGGGGCCCGGGGCCCCCCTATTGGCGGAGCAAAAAAAAGAAAAAAAAAGGAAAAAGAAAGGAAAAAAGAAAAGGAAGGGAAAAGAGAGGAGAAAAGAAGAAAGGCAAACGTAAGAGGAGGAACATGATGGAATAAAATAACATGAGGGGAAGGCTTTGAAAATAATTTTTTGAAAAATCTATTTGTTAGGATATAAAATTTTGAACTTTCATTATTTTGTTTGATTTACAAATTGATTTTAAGAAAGTGCTCTGTAAAAATGTCTGTGTTATGGTCTGAATATTATCCAAAATTTGATTTGTCAAGTACCTATTATTTTCCTCTATTCCATAAAGTTCTCAAAAAGTTCCCTATTCAGGTCAGATTGTCAAAACGTATCAGCTAGCGCTGCACGCTAGCATTTTGATTAGTGAGTTATGTATATCCAAATATTAATTCTAAATCAAACTACTTTGATGACAGTTTATCAAAAATTTCGGCTCGCGATTTCTGCTCGAATGGATAGATATCATGCATCTTATTCATAATTACAAAAGTGCTTTGAATGACATTGTCCAATTTTCAGGCCATAATATTAACAGATTTCGCGCTCTCATGCTTAGGAAGAGAAATAGGAAGATAGTCATCATTTTCATATGATGACATAATGCCCTTATAGAATGTCCCGGTCCTATGTAAAAACTCAAAGTAATACATCAGCTCTTTTTAACTGTGATCCATCACAATTCACAATTTTCCCACAAAGTGTTTGCAATACAGAGCTTAAATTGACCCTTTGTTAGATCGGAATATCATATATTTTTAGCTCGCGCTTTGCGCTCGCTTTATTGATTTTCATGATAAGAAAGGTACTTAGAATACCCAAATTCTAGGTCGAAATCTAAAACACACGTTAATTCAGATACGCAGATTGTTCTCTATTTAAATCATTATCCAGTTTCAGATCACAAAATCAAAAGGTGTCTGCTCGCGGATAAATAACTTATCCTTTTCATGATAAAACATGAATAGAATGTCCAGAATTTTTTCGCTCGCGCTTCGCGCTCGCATCAGTAAAGTTTAGTTTATATACTTAGAGTCCTTCCAAGATTACCAAAAGTGCTTAGCATTTCCATTATTCAGGTAAAAAGGTAAATATATTTCAGCTCGCGCTTCGCGCTCGCAATATTTGAATGTTGAAATATGTAACATCTTCATGGCTAAATGCAAGCAGTCCATAACAGGTACAATTTCGAGCAGTTCAAAACGTATACAAAAATTTTCTGCTCGCGCTCTGCGCTCGCATTATCAATGTAAGGAAGATCCCCACTTTCTCATGATTTACAAAACTAATTGAATAGAGTATCTTGTTCAGTAGGTCTAAATCTGGATTTTTTTTTGCTCACGCTTCGTGCTCGCATGTTTAATTATATACCTATTCTGTTAAGTTACAAAACGTGCTAAGAATTTCAATTCCTTAGGTAAAAATGTCAAAAAATTTCGGCTCGCGCTTCGCGCTCGCATTATTTGATTTTTAAAAATGTGTAACGTCTACATGGCTAATTGCAAGCAAGTATTTAACAGTACCTTTTCCATCATTTCATTTCTGCTCACTCTTTACGTTCGTAGTAATTAGTAACTTGCATACACATTTTTATTCAGGAAAACAAACATTTCCCAGAATGTTCAAAATGTTAGGAAAAAGTACATAAGATTTCCAAAAAATTTAGCTCGCGCTTCGCGCTCGCATTATATAAATAAGGGTTATGGTATTATACATTTATGTGTCATAAGAATAAAGCTAAAAAGTGACCATTAGGACTACCCCTTCAAAGAAACAAAAAATCCCGGCAAAAATCATATTCGAGCGGCCGATCGGGGAAAATATGGCTGAAAAAAATTCCGGGCCCCCCCCCCCCCTATTGGCGAAGGCTGGATCCGCCCCTGAGTAGAGTGAAATCGCCTGACGAAAAAAGCTAATGATATTGTTATTAGATAATTCACAATCATTGAATATATTATTTCGATCATAAATCTAACAGTAAATCTCATCTTTGATATGAGCCCATATACCCAGTGGATTGTTCACGCACTGTGGAGTACAAACAAATTGGAAAGTGTCATTAAGAGGTTAGCGAAAGAATATTACCAAAGAATACAAAAGATATGATAATGAGCCATCCCTTTCAAATGTAAGATCGTCGCATCTTTAATAAATCTCGACCCATTTTTTCTGCGCAACTAGGTTTTGACATTGAATTTTCAAACTCTTCTTGCTCATTAATGCGTGAACTATTCTTATAATACTTGGTATCAAAATAAAGAAAAAAAGCTGAATTGTATGATTATATAAAGGGCAGATCGTAAGTCACTTAACTGTGCTGGAAAATCAACTGGGAATCCTTTTTTTTTCGTGGAACGCACTCTTCATTTCCGAGCAAATCATTAGTACTTGTTATGATCACTGAACGGGATGATATAAAAGAGGGTTCCCTACCTGTAATAACCTAAGTACTTCAACTAACAAGTCATTAGTACTTTCTATCATCATGGTCAAGAATTCTGCATCCGGTTCCAGTTGCCTCACGTCTGTCAAGTCTGAGTCTGAGTATATGGCGGCATCAGATGACTTTTCTGTCAGCAAAGAAAATACAAAAAGAAATCAAGATAAGAACAAGCAACTGTAAATCGTTTCCTTGACGAATTCTGCAAGAGAACACAAGTTTCCCAGAATGTATTCTGTATTCATTACATCCCCAATGACAGTCCAACTGTAGGTCCAACTTTTAGTAAGAATCTATGAAACTCCACATGTTGAGTTTCTAAAGGGGATTCATAAACCATTCATTCCTTTCTTCTTTTGTTTTCATTAGTAATTTATGTATTCATTACAATATTGAGTAGATTAAAAAGTCACTTCATCATTTTCGTTTGCTTGATTTTTTTTTTTATGTCACTCGTCAGCAGATTAGATATACATGTAAAGCATTATCTATAACTTAGATATATTATAAAATACGTTTACTGACGAGCTAAAGAAGCGTCGCTCAGAATCAGTGATATCTCACACCAGGGCCGGTTTCATAAAGCTGTTCGTAAGTTAAAAGCGACTTTAAGAATGACTGGTAAACCCTTCTTACGCGCTAATAAACCATCGCCAATGAGAATGTTGGTGTATACAATTTACCACAAGATATGATCACGATATTTATAAAAGATTAATTTATAATCACATCCTTATTTGTATTTATTATGTAATAAGACCACATTGTTTATATTATGAACTATTTTGTATTTTGTAATTATAAATAATTTTGTATTGTGTTTTTGAACGCAGAAATAAATGCAAACAAACAAACAGTCGTTCTTAAAGTCGCTCTTAGCTTACGAACAGCTTTATGAAACACCCACCAGCACACATTTATTGAATATGTTGACAGCGACTTGCATAACCCAATGACCACAATAACCTTCAAAACTTCGAGAGCAAACATGTTAGATTGGTAGCCTGATCTTAATTGTAATGTCATACCTCTAAAATATATTATTGAATTTCGAATCGATAAATCATACAATAAGGAGCGAATGAAAGGTAAAACTTATACATTAAAACAGAAATTAAAACATGCTAAATAGTAAGAGAAACCCACTATTAGGAATTAAAATTCATATTTCATGAAAGGCGAAATTCGAAATTGAATCAAGCTTTTATTAGATCAATATGATTAGATATCAATACATACATGTATTACGAGAGTACAAACCATCAAGCAATGTGTTTTATCTGTGCCCAGGCACGAAACTAATATCTCGGAAGAAACTGAGTGCACAAGAGATCAAAGCATTTTTGGTTTGATCCTTATTAATTTCCTGAAAATTCTATCCATTGGAATTCCCCTTCTTATTGCAGAGTTCAAGTTTCAAGAGTTTATTTCTTTTCCTTAAAAAAGGACAAAAAATAATGTATAGAGTGATAAAAGTGATCATAATTTCATACATATATTTCATTTAATTTCAAGTTTGGAATGTATTTAATCGATATAGAGTGCTTGCTCTAATGTAAATCAATAAACCCACTAAAAAAACAAACTAATGCTTTTACGGTATGGATCCTCAAGTAACAAATATTCTTTAAACATGATTTGTCAAGGAAAAATACAGTGATCCCTCTTTTTCCAGGGGCGAAAGTGTCTTTGAACAGATTAGGATTATATGGAAAGCTGATTTTATTTGCAACTTTGTACACTATGAGTTATTTTCATGATTCCGAAATCCTACGGCAGGTTATAGAGTGATAAATGAAGTCCTGGAAATTCAAGTGCCTTGAAATATCACGTGGTTCAAATTGTCATCGGCGACCAAACAGATGAGAAAAGGGAATTATATCCAGACATTCATAAGGAGTATTTATCATTAAGAATGAATTTTGAAAAAAGATAACACGACATTTGTCCCTGCGACACTTGCTCGCGGCTTAATATCTCAGAGGACATATAGGGTTAGAGTTAGGATTACAAAATATCTTTTGGTTCAGAATAGTGTAAAGATAAGGACAAGGGTTTATTTTGCTTTGAAGGTATTATGTTTTTTGTGTGAACGTGCTGATTTTCCATAAACCATGCTGCAAGTTGTATTTGGTACACCAGGTGTCTCAATGTGAAAATATAATGATCTCTTGATATTAGCTTTTTAGCTTCGGCTCTCTCTCTCTCCATCTCTCAATTACTTCGGTTTTACTACATGTATATCAATTTGATAATTGATATGATTGAATTGATAGCTTGTCGTTAAAATGAGTACAGGCAGTTAAAACAATTGACTAAATTAATGAGTGTTTTATTCTAATCTTCTTAATAGCGGATATTGACTGCTTGGTTAGCATAATTGCGTGTTTAGCGCGGTTCAGATTTCAATTATTCATGTTAGTCGTTTCGCGTTATTAATTTGTTTCATTAAGCCTTTTTCAAACTTTGGTTCGAAAAACAAAATATTTCTAGAATATTAAATTGTGGGTATAATAAGAGATAATGAGTAAGAGGGTATCAGGAGACATTATAACTTATTGTGAAAATGTGGCGAGTTCCGCACTTGTGCAGTGTTGCCTTTTGTATTCCATTCAGCTCAAACTTTAATATCAATTTATTCAATCAACCATAAAGAAATTATACTATCAAAATATAGTTTTGCACAGCTAAAAAGCCGGAAGCTGCCCCTTGCCATCGGGCTTAAAGATAAATACTATATAATTGTGGTAATGATCTCAAAATGAGTTTGAACAGAATCCAATAAAATTACCACCAAAGTGTTTGTATATATGAATAAAATGTGTGCAAAGTATCTCTGGAAGAACACGCCTAATAGCTGAAATAGGCACGAAATTCCATCGAATGTCGGGAATTTTTCGAATAATGGAATTCCCTTCATAACGACATAAACCGCCCCCCCCCCTCTGGACACTTTTAAAAGAAAGTTAAAATCTTTATTACTGAAATCCTACAATCACGTCTAAAAAATACATCATCACATATTTTTATTTTTATTTACCGTTCCTTTTCACTCATGCTCTACTTTGTCTACACTCGATCGTCTCTCTCTAGACCATATACAGTTCTCATATTCATTCCTCATCCCCCTAACGAGTTTAATTTCAGTTTCGCGGGTATTTTACCCTGTACCTCTCCTCTCTGGCCTGCAGCCATGCCTGGGAATCAATGAATTTATAAGAGGAAAGTAATAATCCCCCAACTTGCGTGTTTATTTTTACCATTGGCTGTCCACGGTTTGATGTAAAGTATACTGAGAAGCTCATGACTACGCGACGCTTAAAGTATAACTATTCCAAGGTCATGATTCTTTTGTGTATCGAGGATGTGTATATGAGGGGCGAAGATGTTTCCTTGACGGACACCCCCTCCGTCAAACTTGAATAACGATTAAAACAGATTTAGAACAAGATTCATCATTAAGAATCCCACCCTATAACATGATTATCTGTGAAAATGGTGTGCTTTACGACGCGAAAGGGACAGAAGGGGTAACAAGTGTTTTTAAACTACGTCTACTTTAATATAGACCTAAACGCTTATGATCAAATTTGTTATCAGTCACCACCCCATCACCCACACTCCTCCCACTGCCATCTTTATTTTCTTCACTGTGTCATCATATAGGCTGTCAATAGGTGCGAATACCTGTCAATATTTAACACTGTCAAGATTTTGTTACCTTCCCGGAAACCTTCCGCCAAGGTGGTCATTTTACTTCTCAGGTTGCGTTGTACAATGCATATCGTGCCGAGCTATTTAAATGAAGCTCACAGAGGAGTGACTAAAATCCTGTTAATAGCGATATTCGAGCAAGATGACACCCTCCTAATCCAAAGCCGAGCTGATCCTACCAATGAATATAAACAGACTAAGTACCGGAAAGAATATTGTGTGATGTAAACCTCACAACGGGATAATCCCCTAACATAGCGCACACATACAGCCACGCACTCCCTCAAAATTGAACTTTGTTTAAATTGATAGCTTGCAAGGTGTCTTGTCTTTTTCCTTTTATATTTGCTGCTGTTTGTGTATATACATATAAATGTATATTTATATATATATATATATACATATATATGTGTGTGTATATATATATATATATATATTAGTAGTAGTAGTAGTAGTAGTAAGTAGTAGTATTAAAAGCTGGCCATTTTTGTGGATATTAGTGATCAAATCTTCCCCTCTGCATCTGTCTTCGGACAATATATCGTTGCCACTTTTTACAGTAAGCAGTATAAATCCATGCTTCTCTTAACACCTGTTTTCTTGACAAACTCTTACTGCTTTTAATATCTACTCAACGCAATACGCATATTTGATTTTGCCGAAAGTTCAACACACCTATATAAGTAGATTTTTTTATAGATAAGAGGTATGAAGGGGTAGTAAAGCATGTAGTAGCAGTGGTAGAAGAAGTAGAATTAGAAGAAGTAGTAGTAGTAGTAGTAGTAGTAGTAGTAGTAGTAGTACTACTACTACTACTACTACTATTACTACTACTACTGGGGAGGAGTGGGAAAGTAGTAGCGGTAGTATAAGAAATAGAAGAAGTAGTAATAGAAATACATGTAGAAGTAGTAGTAGTAGTAGTAGTAGTAGTAGTTAAGTAGTAGTAGTAGTAGTAGTAGTAGTAGTAGTACACTCTCAAAAAGGTTTACTGAATATTGGGTAAAATTGGAACATGCATTTTGGTTGGGTAGAAAGATACCCAATATTCTGTAAATTTTACGCAATGTTGCGTTGAAATAGCCCAATTTTGGGTAAAAAAATACCCAGCAATCATGCATATTCCCTTTCTACCCAATTTGGGTAAAATTTTACTCAGTGTTTTTAGAGTGTAGTAGAAGAAGTAGTAGTAGTAGAAGTATTAGTAGAAGTAGTAGTATCAGCAATAGCAGTCGTGACGGTAGCAATGCTAGCTCTCCACCAAAAGAAATGGTAGAGGAAATGGACGTAACGTATTATAAAGGGCAGAGCAAAGACCCAGAAACTATCGTGTATCGCAAAACGAAGTAAAATAATATGAAAGCGGCTTATGATTTATTGTGACTTCAATGACTAATTGTGTACTCCATACGTCACTTCGATCATGGCACGTCACAATACAAAAAAAAATCATCTTCAGTTGAAGGCCCAATAACCACGTCATCTTTCAATTAGAAAACTGATACCTCCCCCATCATTTCAAGAATGGTATACGCGCTGTCTACCCGAGATCGGTCTCCATAAAGGCATCTATAGCCGAGGAAGGAAATACCCTTTCAAGGTTCGTAAAGATATGGCACGATGATGTTTATCCCCTTCCTCCTCTCCATTTTGACCGATTCCATCAACACACCTTTAAATTGGAGCAGATCAACGCCGGGGCAGTCTGATTGGAATAGGATATGATCATGATGATTGAACTAAAAATACTGGGACGCTATTAAGAGCGCGGAAAGGAAAACGCGCTGGGAAGGGGGGGATGCATTGCATTTTTCACCATGAAGAAGCAATAATGTATCCTTTAACAGGCGGGAACTTTTTGAGCATTTAGTAAAATAAAAGAAAAAGACACATTATGTATACATATTAATTATTAATAATTGATGCACATTACTCCTTTATTATTTGTCAAACTTTGGGGGATGAATCTTCTTGTATATTTTTTCAGACGTTCCTGATTAAGTCTTAATTACAAAGCTCAAACAATATTTTTTTTGTCTCTATCATTTATGTATACATTTATATTTTACATATTCTAATAATATGCATTTTATAAGCATGGACCATAGACAGATAAAATGAACACTTAACATACTATAAATACATTAACTATAAAAGGATGGAATTCTAACTCCAAACGTACGAATTCAATAGAAATTATGATATTTGTGGGAAATCGCCCTAGATATAATTTTGCAATTTTATTTATTTTGCGTTGGAGAAAGACATAAAGGTAACCACAAACAAGTAATATCAGAATAGTTTGTGGGAAATGAAAGTAAAAATGAAGTAATCCGAAGTATACTATTGCAATTCTGGTCTGAAATCCTTGTTATTATTGAAGCCCTTTAATGCATTTGTGGTGGTAGCAATACATGTGTATGGTTTTAAGGATGTAGTGTCATCTTTGAACCGTTTGAGGCATGTCATTTTTTTTAGATGAAACTCCTAATGATAACATCAGGTGGATTTCCACATTAACCGTTCGAATGGTTTAATTTGACATTACGAACTATTTTGCCGAAAGATGTTTTCCTGTTTAACAGGTGTCAACATAAATTTGCTACGATTTCTATCATATCCTGAGTAATAAAATACATTATAAACTAGTAGAACCAATAAAAATATTAATTTGTAACTGCACATTTCAATGATAGCTGACGAAATTGTTCTATATTTGTTGAAAAATTAACTATGTCCATATTTTCCTTGGTGAGTTCCAAAGCATTATCTGCCAATCATTGATGACGGTCGACAGTTTTCATAGTTTTTAAAATCTAAAGTAAGATATATGTTTAGTTCTGATAAATGATGCGGTTGATTTACAGACGATGGGACGAAAGCTCTGCCTTCCCACACTTCATCTGTCCACTGTAACCATAAAATGGGTTTCGAAATTTGAAGAATATATTTTTTAATAAAAGAATGGTCTTAACAGACATGTTGAACTGAATGAAGGATGAGGAGGGGTCCTTCAAGGAAACATCTTTGCTTCTCTTATCTTCACTGATGATACACCAAAGAATAATGATCTCTACATTGGTGCCATGGTTGCACACACAAAACAATTAAGACTAAAATATTGCATAATATAATAACACTTTCTAACCCGGTGCTTGCTTTAAAATGACTTTCAGTCAGATCATACAAACCTTCCAGATATTTTGTATTTTTTTAAATATGAACAAAGCAAACTTAAGTAGGTTATTCACCTTAGAAATCTTGGAATCTTACCATGCTTGCTATTCAGAGATGGGTAACGACTATTAATGAACAATAATTCCATGTTACTTTTGCATTTAATCGATATCTTCCAAGATGTTCTATCAATTTACACATTTACTTTGTCCGGCTAATGCCACAATTTGCAGCAATTTCTATATTAAATTGGATAACATGACATGCTATTCATCTCGTGGAACGGATCATGATAGATAAACACTTCTTTTGATTAAAGTCGACACTGAATTTCTCATTGAAATGTATCAAACTTCATTTTCTAATGGAGTAAATCAACGCGGTCGATCAATCAGCAACTTTGAACATCATGTTGTAAATGCTTGGGGCTATGTCCTTTATTATATAAGTTTCTTTTTCATTTAGGATTGGATAGCGGAACCAAAGCGTTTCATCCCTTCCGGTTCTAATGTTTCAGAAAGCATTCCAAATTTCTCACTTGATCGCATGCAAGAACGTGATCTGTAAATGAATGATGCACTAATAACGGACGAAAAGATGTAAAACAGATAACATGGTTGATTCGGGAGGAGTTGATCTTTTCTCATGAGGAAGTTTTATATTGGATCGAGCATACATGTAGGCGAGGACATGAAAATACATCCGTGACTTGAAAGCAAGAATTAATAGTACATAACAGGTATATAGCCAAACAAAAGTGCGGAGTATCAAACTGAAAGGTGACCACCCCCCCCCCCCCCCCATTTCCATTTGAATGTCCATGTGATCCATTTTATACTTCTTTCCTTTGAAATAAAAATCCGGTAATTTCTATCTGATTTAGATTACTTTTGTATGATGTTTGAATGGAAATGAAATAAACAATTGAATTGAAATTGAATTTAAGGTGGAGTGCATCTGACATATTTTAGCACATTAACGTATAAATACATTACTGAAATTAATACGCATCCAGATGCTTACCATTAGAAAAAAAATATTTAATTCGAGTCCATTTTCAGCGATTTCTTTATCACAGAATCTTAATATCGAAGAATATTGTTACAATTTCATTAAGACAGTTTTTATGCAAAGTTTTGTTCATTGCTGCATGTATTTCATTTTTATTCGAATCACGTGTTGAAGATAGTCGTAAATGCCGAGAGAAAACAGAGGGTTGAATCTCTTCTCTTTGTTAAGAGTGCACTGCTGTCTAGCACATAAGTTGATTAATGGATCGACCAATCAATTGATAGATTAATCCTTTTTTATCTATTCATCGATTGATTGAGTGGTGAATTGATTTGCGCATTGTTTGATTTTTTTTATTTGTTTGATTTGTTTGATAGATTGATTGATTGATTGATTTTGGGGTATAACATAAGCATATACTTGAGGGACTGGGTTATCGAAAAGATATAATTTATGAGCATCATAGTGTGTCAAAGCCCATAATAGCTCAACAACAGCACATTCAAGTACATGAGGTATACAGCTATATGCAGAATTCTTATCTTGGAAATAACGGTATGATCATATTAATCAGGAATCAGCATGATATCAAAGTACTATCCAGCAAAGCTCATAAAGCAGACTATCATCTTTAACTAAATGCAAAATCTAGGAAAAGAGGAATATAAGATTGCACAAGAGAGGAATACCTTGGCAATACATCTTCAGAAATGGGAACAGGTTGATTTAGAGTAACGAATGGATGCGTATATTTCATTTTTCATTATTACTTTTTTTTCCTTTTCCAAATATGTACATGTATTAAACTATGTTTTGTAATATTAGACTTATGTTATGTAATTTTCAGTAAGTGTGATCAAGTGTTACCTTTGATAATTATTTGCAATATTTATTTCGTCTTGTAATGTTTTGTGATACATGTATGATATGTTTGATTATGAATATATTGAAAAAAAATGTTTCAAAACAAAAAAAATGTATTTAGTGAGGGTGTGAGCGTGTGCAGTGGTATGTGGTTGCGTGAGTGGGTGTGCAAGGGGGTGAGTGTGTGCGTGTGTGAGAGAAAGAGGTTACTGACTGAGTATCTATGTGTCATTTATTAATATTAATACAGACAACGCAGATAGATATTCATACCGAGCAGGTATGAATATTTTTCTTCATATAAGTTCAGATTAAACTTTTTTATCTTGGAAATTACGGATTTACGACTGATACCTATAAAGGTTAACTGAAGGATCATATTAATCACAA
The DNA here is from genome assembly GCF_018143015.1 of Lytechinus variegatus. Taxonomy (NCBI): domain Eukaryota; kingdom Metazoa; phylum Echinodermata; class Echinoidea; order Temnopleuroida; family Toxopneustidae; genus Lytechinus; species Lytechinus variegatus. Next base: position 28,285,155 of record NC_054750.1, on the reverse strand, counting down.
ATGCGAATTCAAATCCTGGTTCCAATATATGACGAAATAACATAGTTGATATGTTGAGCAAAATTGAATCTCAAAGTAATAATAGAAGAAAACATTAAACAATTGAAATATAAACCATTCACATGATTTTTTTTCTTTTTTTCATTGAGCAATGCAAATCTACTATTGTCGTTCGAATTGGAAAAGTGAACCTCAAAACTCGAGTGAATTCATGGCTTTATCTTATTACCTAAACTTGTATATATATTATGTAAGTACATAAATTATTATTTAAGGATAAGTTGGTGAGTATAAAATTAATGGTTCAATTTACATCAAGTCTAACAGAACATTCCTATATCAGATTTTATGGAACTAATGGATATTAAAGGCAGAATTCTAAAATTTGTTATGGTTTATATAACAAAAAGTAGTTATGAACATCAAACTGAACTTAATTATCATCTTTAATACTTTCAAGGGCAAACTTGACCTCATAGAAGGAGCCATTAGACCTTGTAGCCAATTTTCGCTTGTCTCAATAAAAAGTTTATATGCTGACACTGCTCTCCAAACTTTATCCATCGTTGGAAGTCATCGAAACTGAGTTGCTCGATAGAATTCGAACCCATCGTTTCGTTTACCAAGTGTCGACTCCACTGATTTCTGTTTTCATCTTTTCGTTTTATCTCGACGCGAAATGAAGACAGCGTGAAGGTACATATAAGAGAAGAATATGAATGAGCGGGCCGCCATGCCATAGCACGAACCCTTTGCTAAAGATAGACAGTTTAGACAGGGTTACTGGCGTTCATTAAAGCTAGATGGAGACATCTTTTATTGCACTGATATCGAGTTGTTTCACCGTTTGGTCACCATTCTGAAGTTCACCCCTCCCCCATTACTATTTATGTATGTATGTAGATCATGCCACTACGAGGCCTTCAGACAAAAATGTAATAATTTTCAAAATTCTACCAGGAAGACCGTGGCCCCCGAGGACATACAGGTCCATACATACAAACTCACACTCACAGCATAAATATATATATATATATATATACAGTGCGTATCAAAAAAAACGGGACAGATTTGTAAAGTCTATAAAATTGTTGTTTCAAATAATGATGTCTATATTTTGGTGTTAATAGATGCTCTAAGGTCTTATCTTTGAAATGCAATTTAAAAAAATTAATTTTATTCATGCTTGAGCGAACACGGGACGTTTTTGTTGGGGGTTCAAAAAGAGGCTTGCGCCAGAATTGCAGAATATGTGTAATACAATGATCAGACTTCTTGCTAATCAGGAGACTTCCTCTTGACCTTTTCATTATCTGTGCCACAATTTTCGAATTATGCTGTCAAATTTCATTTACAAAGTTATTTATTTAATTGAATTATTTTGTTTTTATTTAAACTTCTCTTACCTTTTAATTTTCCTTCATAAGTAACTGAGAAAAGAAGATTTTTTTGTCAACCCAAGCAAGAAGATTTTAATTATTAATTGGGAAAACTTGTGATTATTCAAATCGTTTTATTATGTGAAACAAATAATGTTATGTACCTTTAAAAGACATGAATCTATTTTTCAAGGGGTCATTAATTCCTTGACCAAGTTTAATTGCTTGACAGGAAACACAGGAAGGGATTCATGTTTTCAATGACAATGGTGTATTGAGTCAATTTTGAGGGAGCTAGATATGGCAGATCGGGTAAAATGTATTAAAAAGTTGTGAGCGAGCGAAGTGAGCACGCAAATATTCCCACTTTTTTTAATTACAATATCAAATTTTGTGATAGATTTTGACATAATATTCAGAAAATGATATCATATTTTACTTTCTATCTTTCCTTATTTCCTGTCCACTTTTTTTTTCTTGGTCATGATTTTTTTAATTGAGGGGGGGGGGAGGGGGAGCAACCCGAGCGCCCGCCCATCTGTGTGGCTTTGTTCAAAAGGCACCATAACCTTTGTAGCACATGATGAAAAGATTTGAACAAAAATCCATGCTCTCCCATAATTCGGTTGAAAAAAAAATTTAGCTTGAAGAAGGAATATTCAAAGCTAACAGAGAGCATATTAAAAAGAAATAACAGAATAATTCAAGCAAATAAATAGATCTGAAAATGAATTTTGACCGCATGATTTGAAAATTATGGCAAAGATAATGAAAAGGTTAAGAGGAAGTCTGCTAATTAGCAAGAAGTCCGAACATCATATTACTCATATTCTGCAATTCTGGCGCAAGCCTCTTTTTGAACCCCCAACAAAAACGTCCCGTGTTCGCTCAAGCATGAACAAAACTTTTTTTTTATAACATTTGAAAGACAAGACCTTAGAGCACCTATTAACACCAAAATATAGACATAATAATTTGAAACTAAAATTTTATAGACTTTTCAAATCTGTCCCGTTTTTTTTTATACGCACTGTATATATATATTTATACAGTGCGTATCAAAAAAAAAGTTTACACTTTGAAAAAGCCCTGGAAAATAAAAAAAATATACACCATGTGGGTAATTATTTCACATATAATTTTGGGTTTGGTATTCATCTATCTAATGAAAGTAAAAGTTTTGACAGATTGTTACACTTGAGTGAGCACTGTCCATTTTTGTAAAGCTCGCAGAAATCTATTTGCGCAGAAATGTTCGTTTTCACGCTGTGTAAGGGGGAAAGGGCGAAATCAAACTTACCCTGCGAAACATTTCTCATCCATTTCCCTTGCACTTTAAGTCAATTGAAATAAAACAGATACATTCAAGCATTTTGTAACAATTTTGCCACCCAAAGTGAAATTTCAACACCTATTAAGCACAACTTTTACCCTTGTTTATGACAGCTGGATCTCAGGACATAACTGAATCTGAACAAAAGTTTATATCAGACATCTCCAGCATTTTTCCACTAAGTTTGTATCATTTAAAGTGGGTTTACATTTCATTTTTCATTTCATACTTGTTTCTCCACAATTTTCCCAAGCTTGACAATGATTAACAAAATGAAAATGAAGCCTAAGCCATTTTATGTAAATCTCAGCTCAGTGTATCGTCACGATGGCCTCGGTGTGTGGGGGAGTGGGATGGGGCGCAATGTACTCTTCGAAGTGTTTTGGACAAGGAAACAATTTAAAAAGGGTAAAAAATATCCTCAAATCAATTTTACTAGTTAATTCCATGAGTTCTTCATGATTAAGGTCTACTTTTATTCGCACAATTTCAAGTTCTGCGCAAATCATTATTCACTAACTTTTCAAAAGTAAGTGGTGCTCACTCAAGCGGAAATAGTTTTCGACAGTTATATCGTCATTTGCTTAAATGGATCTGTACCAATGTTAAAATGTGGAAAAATCTTCAGGATATTACAAATAGATAATTTTACAGGATTTTTTCTAAGTGTAAACTTTTTTGATACGCCTTGTATATATAAACATATATATATATATATATATATACACACACATCCACACCCACCTTCACACACACACAAATATATACATATATATATATATATATATATATATATATATATATATATATATATATATATAATTGTAAAGAAATGGATGAAGAGAACAATGGTAAACGTAGCTTAAATCAAGGTTCCCCAGAGCTATCTACCCTTTGGAAAAATTGGTTATGCCGAAAAAATGTCCCTGCCGGGAATCGAACCCGGGCCCCCAGCTTTGAACGCCGGTGCCTTAACCACTAGACCACAGAGACGGGCTAGTGGCTAGGCCGACCGACATCCGATTGACCGTCAGAAAGACAGATTTTCGACACCACCAATTACCTTTGTCGGGTGAAGGTGGGTTTTGAACAATGACAAGCCGTCATTTTATATATATATATATATATATATATATACATTACATGACCCAACCATGATACGACTGTGATCGAATTTTCTCTGATGCATCAGCTACTACATGATTCCTTTGACAATAGTCATGGCCACCTTCAATACGCCTTTTATAGATTATGTTATTAAATTCAAGGCTAAAAGAGTTACAGTTCCTTAACGACAGATTAGTTTTCTCTTACTTTACCCATTTACCAAAAAGAAAATGGACTCTGAACGTCTTATCCTCCAGATAAATTCATTAAGTCATTGTGTCAGTGGTACATATAATATATCAATAAAGATATAAAGAGTTGTTCAATCAATTATTCAATGATTATTCCATGTCTAAGTGCGGATTACCTTTATTTCGATAGGCAAGGACAGAATATTAAGAAACAAAGCCAGGACATAAATAGTTCTAAGGAATATAGAATTTATAGAGAGATGACACCATAAAGGTATCTGTCCTATACCAATCAACCATAATAGGTTTTATTCTGCTCCAACATCTTGGTAAATCACACCCTAATATTTCAATGTCTCTTGGAGATATATTAACGAACAATTAGTTTGATATAATAAAAAAAGGTAATGAAATCAATATATTTTGAGACATTCGCCACATTGATTTGTTTCTTGTTTAAAGGGGTACTCCAGGCATAAAGTAATATGATTTTAACAGGGGAAGAAAAACCAAACAGACACAACACTTAAAATTTGATCAAAATCTGACTAAAGAATAGCAAAACTATGGCATTATTCCGGTGGAACAGTTGTAGGCATGTCTTCATGAATATTCAGTGAGCAAACTGATGATGTCATATCCCCACTTGTTCTTTTGTATTATTATAATGAAATTGGGTTTATTATTTTTTTCTTCTCCAAGAAATAAAAGAAAATGATTGAGAACTGTTTAGTGCATTAGGCATGTTAGGTATTCTTTGCTGCAACTAGTTTCTATATATGGGAGACATATCGTTCACACATGTATAAGAAAAAAAAATAAACAGATATGATTTCATGTAATAACATAAGAAAAATGAAAGTGAGGATGTGACGTCACCAACCCATCTGATGAATATTCATGACAACGTGTGTGTAAGTGTTGTCGCAAAATATTGCTAAACTCTAAAATTCAATAATTATTTGTTATCAGATTTTGATGAAATCTTCAGCATTTTGCTCTATGATTTTTTCTCATTTCATTTAGATATAAATATTTTTCAGCCCGGAGTACCTCTTTACTTTTTTTTAAATCTAAATGAAAATAAAAAAATGAACTGAGAGAACAGTATAAAATATTAAATGTAATTCTGTTTTTCCATGAGAGGTACAAAGGCTAAATTGTTTGTTATTGATTCATAATCGCAATTGATATACTTACTTCTAATAGGAGAGGTATGACAAGCACGGCAATAATTCAGATTTTGGCTAAAGAATATTGGTGACGTTGTACACGGTGAACAACCTGTAAAGGATAAAATAAGATAAAATAAGCGTTGGTATATGTTAAGAAACATATACTGTATGGTGTGCATATGCTGGTATTTTTCTTTGATGAAATATTTGTGCTACCTCAATCCTACGAGTCGGCACAGTCAATAATTTTTTGTTGTAATGAACTTTTTTTATAATTATATGTTTTATTAGGAAATCAATATCAAATCACAAAATTTACAAACAATTTGTCTGATTGGCAAAAAATAAATTATTGTAATGAACTTCATAAATTAAATTGCATCATAATTTTCTTTCAATACTTATCTGTAAGCTTGACCCTTATAATCTAAATTGTTATGTTACATAATATTTGAGCTGAACCATACACATTCAGATGGCATGGCTTTCATATAGGACAATCTGTGTTAATGATTTTGCTGTATGGACTTGTGGTCAAAATAATTTGAGTGTTTTTTTTATTATTATTTGGTTAGCGCTTTAGTTTATGTTGTGTGATAATGGCGATGATGTCGCAGGTGGCGACAATTATGATGATGACTTGGATAATGATGATGATCAGAACGCCGTCGGTGATGAAAATAATGATGTTCATATCACCAAGAGCAACAACACTTACACTAATTCACCTGTAACAATTTACATTTATTCATTTTGATTTACTACAAAACAAAGAAATAAGAAATTTCACCTGAATGCAGTCGTAATCAATTTGGAGCTAAGAGTAGATTTATCAAGTGCGATTGGGCGAATGGACTTTGATTGAATACGAGCAAATACTGCAATGACTGGATGAAAATTTGATTATCAATCTAGCTTATTTTTTACCAGCATTTTACGTTTTCCACGAGAGGGTATTACGTGATGAGAATAATTCGTGTCCGTAAACGCCTCATTTTCTGAGATGACTTCTTCTTTTATTCAAGATGATAAAATGGTCATCAGTGCTCATTTATCATATATCTTGTTAACATATTCAATTTGATTCAATTAAAATGGGAAAAGGGGAACTTAGATCCTGACGATCAACTGCGAGGAGGGTGTATCACCACGTGATTCTGACGTCACAATAGTTGTTCGCTGGTTTGACCACGTGAAAGTACCATCAATGGCCAAAAGTAATGAAGAGATATAACAAAACTACAATACGAAAGTATTAAATATAATGTTCTTATTATTGATTTTTTTTGTCTAATATATTTCCAAATAAATTGATTGACGCGAATCGATGAAGAAAGGATTTTGAATATATTTGTTTATGAATCAAAGGCACGATTCGTGAATAAAATGTTTTCATTTTATTTGTAATAAAAAAATTCTGCGGATATTAGTCTTTATCTTATGAAAATAATAATCAACATCATTGCAATTATTATTTCTTGTAATCATCTATATAAATGTGAAATCTTCTAGTAAAGGACTTAAGATAAATGGAAATATATTTGATTCATTTATCATATATGGCAACTGTCACAATAATAGTAGGTATCAAGAGCTGTAACATATCGGATGTTTGTCTTTGACGGCATCGATTAATGGCTATCGCCACCCATAAATCATTTTTTTCTGGTCATGGGGTTTTGTGTAAATTGCATTGCTTTCGCCGGAACGCTAATTTCAGAATAAATTCCACACCTGGGATAATGAATAATATAATTGGTTTTTTTTCTGATCTATGCATAACCTTGTAAAATTGAAGAATTTGCTCCTCTGACCTGAATGGGTTTTACCCTTACACGTAGGATGTTCGGAAGTAATATATGAATTGGGTTATTATTGTGTTATATTTCATTGCAATATAGATTTGCAGAATATTGTTGAAGTGATGCTAAAATATTTTTCTACTACTTCCTAGTCAGAAATGACTGTTGCAGAAAATATTTGATTTTGACGAAAATTACAGTTGTGGCAAGCTGACCTTTTCATTTAGTCGTTTTCGACTAAGTTGCTTTAAAATCATTATAAGACACGTAAAGAGAGGGGGAGGGAATGTGTGTGTGTGTGTAGCAGGGTGTGTGTATATGGGCATGTGTGAAACAGAGAGAGAGATAGTTTGTGTTTGTGTGTGGATGTGCACTTGTGTGTTCGTGTGTGTGCGTTTTACTCAAGAGCATAAGGCCTGACCATTTGGGATGAGTGTGTGCTTGCATGAGTGAGAGGGTGTGTGGTTCAGGTGTGGGTGCATGCGTGTGCGTACGTGTTGCACTATATGTGGAGTGCAGACATGAACGTAAGTCGGAGGCTATTAATGGGGGTGGATGGAGTACGTGAAGAAAAAAGCTGGTAAGGTGGGGAGGGGTACAATGCAGATCTTTTGTGAATATGTCTTTTCATGGGCGGTTGCGTATTTGGCTGAACGGAAACTAAGACAGAAATAATAAAGAATTATGATGTCATTTACTGACTGATTTATACCACCCTTAACCCCAAACATTATTTTGGGGGGGTCAGAACGTACGTCCATTTTGGAAGTCTCACGGGAGAGAAAGTATGATATGTTGTATCCCATCCATTCAAGTCTGCAATTTTATTTTATGATAAAATGTCGTCTAGCTTTTCACATACCTAGTGATAGGCAACGAGAGGGTACTCACAGGGGCAGCACCTTTCAACGATTTACTCGATAAAAATATGAAAAGGAAATTAAGAGAACTGAGTAAGGATAGGAGAGGGTTGGTTCTAAAAACTATCTCATATCCTTTACTTCAAGTGGTTATGACTCTCCTCTTTCAATCTGGGGGACGTGGGTTGGATTCCCAGCCATGGCGTGTTTTCCTACAGCAAGCAATTTACCCACATTGTGCTGCACTCAACCCAGGTGAGGTGAATGGGTACCTGGCAGGAATAAATTCCTCGAGTGCCAGAGCTCCTGAAGGTAGCATGGTACAGTAATTAAGAGCTAAAATGGCTACCCATGATAAATAAGAACTATTATTTTCATTATAACGTATCATCAGAGTAATACCTTTCTTAATCAGTCTACGAAATCTACTGTACAACAAATCAGAAATTGTAATACACGACTGGGAATTGAAATCACATCTCAAATATGTTTTAGAAGAATGCGACAAGCGTTTTTCATTGGCCATGCAATGACATGATCAATCATTAGACCAACAGCATGGCGAGACGATGAAATATTACAGAGACGGCCGATCTATGATCGTCTATTTAATTTTCATTTTCACTTCTATTAATTAAAATAAGTGTCCGTGGACACGTCATGAGCTCATAGCCTAAATTCATGTTTGAATTGACTTCAGGCATGAAGGACAGTCAGTGCTGAAGCATAACAAGGTCGTGTGCATATCACGAGTGTGCTGTATAATGTTAATATTGATGCTGCAGTCACACCGAAGATACCGACTCCAAACCGACCGATGATTGCCATTCGAAATAACGTAATATTGTTGGTCGAATAAGGGTTTGTTCTCTTGGTGTGACTGAGTACAAAGCGTGATATCAAATAGCAGAAGGCCTTTCCTACCCGGCTATTATGGTCACGTGACATTTTTTTTAAAAGAACGTTGCCGACGTGGAAACTCTTTACTTAGAAATCCGTCTACGCCAGGGATCATATGCATGGTCACCGGTCCTTGCTCGTGTATGTTTACTATCTCCTTTCTCATGTTGGTAGTTTTACTTCCAAATATCTCAGTGCGTTGACTGGCCTGGGGTACATGATTTGGACATGGCCAAGGTAGTGCTTTAAATTGCCCCGGGATGCCTATTTGGGGGTCAAAAGTACCGTAGTGTCTACTGAGAATGAGTGAACACTTTTTCAATTACTTCATTCGCAAGTGCCCTGGGATATCTATCTTTAATTAATTAAAGTAGTTTTTAGGGAAAAAGGGTGATTTTTATTTACTGGTACTCGGATCGCAAGTGCTCTCAGAGACCTACCCTTGGCTAAAAGTAGAGTCCAAGACCTTGGATACTGTCTTTGCCCAGGAACTAAAGCGTTTTATCAACATTTCTTGTCTGGCAAGTTGTCAAATCTGACAACTTTCTTCTGATTTTGATTGGGTGCGGAAGCCGATCGTCCGATGAAATATATTGTATTTCGTCGGACAAAACATCCGACAGTTCCTTTTATGACACTTTCCTAGATTCATCCCGTTTTATATCAAAAGATGCGGACATTGATCGTTCCGAATTCCGGGTAAAGAGGGATATCCTAGCTTGCCCCTGTTCGCGAACATTGAATGTAAGAAATTTTGAAGAAAAAAGCGAGTATTCTATGAACTTGTTATCAAAATTCTAAAATTCTAAAAAAGGAAAGAAAAAAAAGAAGGGTGTGCATTTTGAACCCTCACTCGAAATGGTAATAAAAGATGATGGTGTATATTGCGTCTTAGTTTGCCATTTTCTATTTTCACTTTTGGAATGCAGTTTGGATGCGAAAAAAAATGAACATCTAAAAACCAGTTTGTACTCGTTTTGTGCAGAGTAGAGGTTCAAATGGCTAATATGTATCTGAGATTCTCTTAATTATAGGGGTCAATTTTGTAGTTTGTGGGACAGTCACGGTCGCAGCTATAGATGGAGAGTGGGCGAGTTCCACATCAATGCAACCGCCAGAAATATTCCCCAAGCTCCTCCCCCGTCCTCCCAACCCCACTCCAATCCCATGTGTATACGACCGGGAGTTTGTTTTAGCACTGATTTCACTCGTAACTATTGTCGTCTCTGGTGGGTGCTCTCTGCGGCTAATTAATTTCTGAGCGGCTGGCGAGGCGTCAGTAGAGAAGGGCTGTACAAATATGAGTAGTTCGACCGGTGTGTCCACTTTGTCTTCACTCCGATGTCAAGCGTCAATTTGGGAGACTGCCTTTATTGGGCATTCGGATGGTATTTAAAAACATAACTTACGCAAGGTCAATGTTCACCGTCAGTGTACACATCATCTTCACAAAAAAGCAAATTGTTTGCGTTATCGATGACTGGCGAAGTCGAGATGGTTTGATATTTTAAAGGGAGGACGGACACTCGAAAGATGAAGTGTGTCGTCGATGTTGCTACGTGCAACAGAACATCATCAAGCGTTTCGTATGGCACGTATAAATTAGCCAGGATATGTACAAAACTAATCATTTCATGGCTGTTTTCGGACATCCGATTCGGAGACCATTTTCGGAGCGAGGGGGCTTAAAAGATAAGTTTAGACTAACATTTATTCTTTGAAACTGCACCCAGAATCGCTCAAAGAAAATGATAGGAGTTCCAAATGCGTTTTAGATAATATATGCTCCATAACATTTTTTTACATGAAATTATCCTTTTTAAATCTTGTGTCAAAAGAATAAATTTACGAAGAGGGCGACGGGATGTATTATAAAGTATCGTTTGCCGTCATGTTAGCCACGTGGCTTAAAGTAAGGGGCGCGCAGAGATGAACGGGGTGTTTTGTGAACGAATATTTTGTTTAATTGCAAAGCTGCTCCTGTAAAAGAACCTCCAGTCATATACTCTTAAAAGGTTGGGCAAAATACTGTCCACACAACAGTTTGTCGAAAAATTTATCCAACTTTGGATGGAGTTTTCAACCAATACTGTTTAGTTTTCACCGAAAGCACACGTAATTGGTTTAAAACTACCCAGAATTGGATAAAGTTTTAACCAAGTGTTGTGTGGACAGTATGTTGGCCAACATCTTTTTAAGAGTGTATCAGTCAGTGTTCCCTTAAACCACCTAACACTAATATTCCTTTCAGTATATGTTCATCACGGCTTACAGCAATCATAACGATACCACGTCTTTTCTCTGCCTTGCCTATGTTCACGCACACAATTATGCCTCGTGGCGCCGGTTTGGTTTGAAACCCTCGTCGCAATGTCACAATCCTACCAAATTTGCATTCATTAATCCCTGACTACCGCATGCCGATTATATCAATGTATGATTTCCTAACTGAATTTACCGACTAAACAGCTCGATGACACTTCTAGGATACCATATACATCATGTTACTTCGTTAGAATTAAAGAAGTCTGGGTCTTGCTCTCTTTCCTTGAAAAACCTCGTCTCTTTTAAAACTGTGAATTTTATCGTTTTCCGGGTTCAGAAAATCAATGTCTATATTGTTTCATGGATATGATATCATGTCCATAGGTTCCTTCGACATTGATAGGCATTTTGGAGACACTTTTGCTTATAATGACATGGCTACATCGATTGTGATTCTGAAATCAGAATTGACTGTACATGAATTTGTTTTAAATGAAAATCATCCAGTAAAAATAAAGCAAACTTTTGTTTTGAATGACAAAATCTAGGAATTCTTTTTTACGTAGAGTTGACCATGATTGTTAGATTATATTTACGTTAAGAAATAATGAAATAAGACGTGATATCTATCAAGTGCTAAGCATGGGGGTTATATTACTAGTTACACAAACAAGGTATATATTTTTAAGAGATTATGCGAATAAAATAGATTAAATTATGTAAACTAATGGGAATGGGGGTAGGTCTACACAATAACATAACATATTCAAGGTATTTTTTTAACAGAGATTCAAATAAAATTGCTGGAAAGAAAAGGTATAAAAAAACTTGCAGCATAAAATACAACATATTCTATATTTGAATCGAATTACTTGGTAGTAAAAAACGTGTTTTACAGTAAAGCACACCTTTAAATCTTAAAAAAAGGTCACATTTAAACACGTCCTGAATCCTACTCCGAATTGATTGATTCCTTTTTGTCCTTTAAAGGGATACCCCAGGCTGAATAAAATGTGATTTTAACAGATAAATAAAATCAGACAAACAAAACACTGATAATTTCATCAAAATTGGACAAGGAATAACAGAGTAAAGGCATTATAAAGATTCGCACTATTCCGGTGAATAAGTACCAGACTTGTCTTTATGAATATGCAATGAGCAAACTGATGATGGCATATCCTCACTTGTTCTTTTGTATTTTGTAATATTTAACTAGGTTTTTGTGTTTTCTACCAAGAACTAAAAAAAAATTGGATTGTCAACTGATTACGTGCATCATGTATTCATTGCTGCAATATATTTCATTATGGTGGAGACATATCATTCACGCATGTATGAAAAAAATAACACAATTATGATTTCATGTAATTACATAAGAAAAGGGAACGTTGGACGACGTGCATTTCACAAAATATTGCCAAAATTTAAAATTCAATAACTTTTTTGTTATCCGATTTCGATGAAATTTTTAGCATTTTGCTCTGTGAATTTTACTCTATTTATTTAGATATGAATATTTTCAGCCCGGAGCACCCCCTTAAGGTGTGTCATATTGGTTTGATCCGTAGTTACTCAGATGAATTGAGTTTTAGAGTGACTGGAGTGTGCTTTACAAACAGCCAAGACATAACTCCCACTCATCTTTTAATCGTTAGAAAGAGGAAAACATTGGGAGAACACTCAAGTATAATTGACGTACTCGGGGAGAACGGTGGGATAAACTATTAATGTCTTCTAAACGCTGTTCTGCAATAAATATGGCGCCTTTTGAAAGACAAAGAAAAGATTACAGGATGAATTAAAAAGTTAATAGGTACATAAATGTGCATCGCATAACAATATATATTTTTCAGTTTAAGAGGTAGCAACCCAAGTCAGATATAATTATTACAAACCAAGTTCTTAAATATGAAAACTAATTATGATAGTCATTGAAATTGCGAAAGAGCAGAAACACCTATTACCTTTAGGACAATTACAAAGATATTATGAAATATACAAATATTAGCGCTTTGTAACTTTTGTAAGAAGTTATTATTTTTATCATTAAGATGTTTTTGATAGTTTCTGAAATGTTTCAACTCCTGATTGCAATATCTTTCTAAATTTCCCCTTCTCTCATATGATTTCCCCCTTTTTATTCTTTGTTAGTAACTTTCACATAATGATTCAATTCATTTTATTCTCTTCCACTCTCTAATTAATATTATTTTGTATTGAAATAGCTAGGCCTATTGTATTTTATTTGATATTATGTAATTTAATTTGTGTAAGTCTCATTTATAAGTTTCATTTTGTATTGATATAGTCACTCGTATTTCAAGCTTTAAGTTTCACGATCGTCTCATTCGAATTAAGCCTATTTATCTATTGCATGTTGCATAACTACTTCTACTTTATGTGCTTCATCACTGTAAGAGTGGTGGGTAAACTTAAAGCTTGAACTCAAGTAATAAAGACGTTTAGTTCACTCTATTTTTAAAGGCTTGTAAAAAAAAGAATGAGGAGCATGCGTATTAATGGCTAATTCCTTGGAATGAAATAGTTTTATTGCAATAGAATAATCCAAGTCGAAACAAAATTAGAGAGAGCTGTATTGCTCTCTTAAAAGTAAAAAAAAATGGAAAAAGTATACTTTTGGCAAGATTTCCAGTACTTTTTTTTAAAGCCGTAGCGGTCGAGTGCTTTACGTTTACTTTTAGGAGCATCTCATACAGAGATTAGAAAAGGGATATAAAATATACACTAATCACCGAAAATATTCTTGAATATTTCAATACGATTAGATAGTCCTCCTTAGAAAATAAATTCATATTCAGAAAGCATAGAAAAGTCACTTTTAAATAGTTTGCAGGTTTGAAATTACATAATTTTATTAATTGCAAGCGTTTTTTACTTCATGGAAAAGCGCAATATAAGTAGTAATGATAATAATAATAATTATAAGAATTTAAATATTCCCACTGTTAAATGTACAATTATCTTTGATTGCATATTAATGCCTTCATGATTCGAGTTAAAAGGTAAAGATTAATACTAGCTAACCCAAACTCTAAAAAAGATTTACCCAATATTGGGCAAAATGGGAACACACATAATGGTTGGGTAAAAAGATACCCAATATTTTGTAAAGTTTGCACAACGTTGCGGTAAAATTTACCCTATAATAAAACAGGCATTTTGCCCAATAAACCAATACCCAGAAAACATGCATGTTCCCTTTCTACCCATTATTGGGTAAAATTTAACTCACTGTTTTAGAGTGATTTGAAGATGAACTCTAATTAGAATTGCAATTTAGGATGGAGATTACGTTAATCTACATATAGCATTTTTCGATTACACCTCAGGTAACTATGAATTATGATAAATAAAGGGGGAATTTCCAGGATGAATCTTGTTAAGAGTGAAGGCTTACGTACCCTCTCAAAACTCAAAACAGATGGGGAGTTTCAGAAAAAGATCATTGATCCGTAACTTCTTCCACAAGTTTAAGATACGAGAAAAGGAAAAATCTGCGAAGGAACCGGTTTTTGGTGTTGTATGGGAAAGCATAAACTGTTACGGGAATTCCTCTGTACAGTTACTATACTATATTCTATATATAGTATATATTTACATTTAATTTTTGAACGCTACGCTCCTTTCAAAATCTACGAATTTCTTTCTACGATTTGTGATTCTTTAAATTCCATATGCCGAAGCAGACTATGTTTTATTTCACTCAGATACTTTTTAATGCGAAACCTTGACTGTTGGCGATGAGGCCCTTTTCAAATTTCCCTGTATTAGAATCGGAAATTCGCCATTGTCATCTTGCAGTCATGGCAACGCGTCTTTAAATGCGTCTTTTACAGTGCGCTTCCTCCATCTTTAGCGCACTGATTTCTTTGAAAGGTGAGTTGCACAATCCGTATGCCCATGAACAGACGTGTTTTTCACGACTGTTTCGGAAACGGAATTTGAATACATATATATGTATAAATGTGAGAAATCATACATATACAACAGCTTTGGCATACTGTATTATATGTGTGTGTGTGTGTGTGTGTACATTCAGAAAATATACCGGAACGAACCTCAACCCTCAAGATACATGTGGAATCTGAAGGAAAGGAACATTGAATATGTTGAATCTACTCTCACTTGGTACATCGATAAAAAGTCAAATTTAAACTAAAGAAAAAGTGGCTTGTGCAACCTTTGCCTGGAGGAAAAAGTATTCATAATAACAAACAGAGACTAACTGAATAAAGGTCGGAACTGATTTCAAAGTGCAGAGACCGAGTGAGACCAAACCGGAAACCATCAAAGCGTCAAATTGACCCGCCACACCACACAAATAGTCAATAACGTCAGTCTGCCTGAAGATCGCCTCAAGTTCGGGCGTTAAACCGCCGGTAGCAGACGTACAACATGTATGATAATTATGCTCTGCTATAGATGTATGTAGCATTGAGCACTTTGCACAATCATCGGCATCTACACATCTAAGTGTATATGTATGTATATATATACATATATATATATATATATATATATATATATATATATATATATATATATATATATATATATATATATATATATGTATGTATGTATGTATATGTGTGAATTTATGCATGTACAACAGCTTTGGCAACTCTTTTATCTAAAAAAATGTGTGAAAGAAACGGATGAAGAGAACAATGGTATAGGCGTAGCTTAAATCAGGGTTCTCCAGAGCTATCTGCCCTTTGGAAAAATTGGCAATGGCGAAAAAGTGTCTCTGCCGGGAATCGAACCCGGGCCTCCAGCTTTGAACGCCGGTGCAATAACCACTAGACCACAGAGACGGGTTAGTGGCTAGGGCGACCCCGATCCGATTAATCGTCAGATAGACAGATTTTTGACACTATACCAATTATAATTTCCTTTTTCGGGTGTAGGTGGGTTTTGAACAATGACAAGCCGCCATGCCTCAGCTGGATCAAAGCTGGATCAAAGGTGTCATAATAGACGATAAACTTCTTTGGCATGATCATGTAGAACACGTTAGTAAAAAAGTATGTGCTGCTCTCGCCATACTGAAAAGGGCTAATCCATTCATTGATGTTACCACTGCTAAACTAATCTATAACTGTTTAATCCAAAGTCAAATTGACTATTGTTGTGAGGTATGGGGTTTAAGATTTATCACACAAACAAATCAAATAATAAAACTTCAGAAACGTGCTGCCAGAATAATACTCAAAGCAAACGTCCTCACCCCTTCTGATCAGTTATTTAAAACACTTGAATGGTTCTCCTATCCCCAAAGAGTAATGTATTTTCGATGTATATTTATATTTAAGAGCTTAAATAATTTATCTTCCGACTTTTTTAATGAAAATTTTAAATTAGTATCCGAAAAACATAACGTAAATACAAGATCCGCCTCCAATCTACTACTCGATGTCCCAAAATGCAATACTGAATACTATAAATGCTCATTCATTATTTCCTCAATATCAATGTTCAATTCCTTGCCCCTTCATTTAAAAACCCTATCCACACTCTCTAGTTTTAAAAAAGAACTGAAATCATATATAATGTCCAGCAAATGTTAAAATGTCAATGATTCTTGTACCACAAATATTTTAGTGATTTAATTTTCATGCCTTTCTGTCTTCTAATAATTATGTATGATTTATATGTTTTTACCTTGTTTTACATTGTATGTTTTACCACTTGTATATACATGTACTGTTTTTATGCTTTTAGGGCCCCTTTTGATACCAGCTTTTGCTGAAAGGGCACCCTATTGAAATATTGTTTAATAAATAAATAAAAAAATTTAATTGCTTTGATACAGTACACGTATGGGAGAATTTATAGAAATGTGTGAATTTATACATGTACAACAGCTTTGGCAACTCTTTTATTTAAATATTTTGTGAAAGAGATGGATGAAGAGAACAATGGTAGACGTAGCTTAAATCAAGGTTCCCCAGAGCTAAGTTATGATAAGTCATCGATAAATCGTGTTTTTTTTTGGGACAACACGCTCATACATTATATATATATATATATATATATATATATATATATATATATATATATATATATATATATATATATATATATATATATATATAAATAATCACAAATAATCACTATATAACGGAAGAAGTAATTGCAGTGCTTGCCTTCGTCTGCATTTCATGCTTTTGGAGCTGCGAGGCGTTCTATATATCACTATCTTCAAATTTTCCTTAGTAGCTCTGAATCTTAAGAAGTCGGATTCGGTGAGGAAGGAAGCACATTCTTTCGTGAAGTTTGTCTTGAATGACTTTTATTCACATGGAAGGGCTTTCATCGCGTTAATTACAGAAAGGATGTAATTATCCTAAACATATTCATCGTCTTGCCTTTGGGCTTCACGATATGTGCTACAGTCGGATTCGAGGGGATTTATTTCGAGTCACCCGAAACCCAGTGTTCTATTCTAAATCCTTGTGCTAAAGGAGGCACTTTACAGTAATCAGTAGGTGATTTGCCAAGCTTAAATCAGAAGACAGAAACGCAACAAGAAACCACATTTGTTTCAATAAAATCACAAAATGGTCTAATGAGTTGACAAGTGGGGATTTGATGTAGACCATCGGGAATTTTTGACTTTGCAACAGGAGAAAAATTTGTTTCCCTGTAAAGGTGTCCCCGTATACAAGCTTTAGAACTTTATATTTATAGAACATTTTCTTAGACATTGATGAATTAATATTCATTCTTTGGAAGGATTATTGATAAAACTATGTGTCAAATAAACATATCTTGTTTCATGCTACTCTGCATATTTGAATTAATAATTCCAGAAGTGCTCTCACGGGAAATCTCTAAGCGGCCCGACTGTGTTTGATCGATGGCAACTTTACGTTTTCAAACTCGCACTGATTGATATTTGCTCGATATTGCCTCCAAAAGTGCCACATTTTGGGGGACAGGTCTTCCCATGTGCACTTCTGACGTTGAATACTCGACACGAAGTGATATGTCTTTCTCGCTATGTTCCCGTAAGTACTACGCTGATTCGGGGGACAGATCTTCCCCCGTGCACTGTTTGATGTAAGACATTGTTGGAGTAGAAAATGTGGATGTACAGTTTCTTGGTCTGGTCTTATAAATCATCCCAGACTTAAAATAAGGGAAAAAAACACATCACTGAATATGTCACCAGAATCAGAAGGAGAATAACAAGAAAACAAATAACATTCCATAGTTTTGCTCCTATATAACACTCAAATGAGAGGGCTCATATCGTCTCATATTCACTCTTTTTTCGTATTTCATTACATGAAATATCATTTTACTTTTTGTATAATATGATAATCTGATCTGACTCACATTGGTTACGATGATACAAATTTTACAAGTCAAAGGAAAAGTTCAGCCTTATTTCATTCAATTTTATTGGCAACACAGAGTAAAAGCGCTGTTTAAATATGTATACAGCGTTGTTAACTATATGAACCTTACAGTAGTTGCTTGACAGTTTAAACTGTTTAAATAACTATTTAAGTTTAATAGTAAATATTGTTGTAGGGAAAAATAGCAGCGTTTTTACTGCGCAAATAATAGATTTCTCGATTATGGTTCAGATACGGGTGCGAATACGAAATATTTAGAAGTTAGAATACATGCATATACAATTATTGACTTATAGTTGAACTAAGAAAAAATGAAATACTTTGTGGTGACTATGTCATATCTCACGCATCAACAAATTTGATTTGTATTCATTTGTTTACTTCGATCTCAGAGCTAATGGGAGCACAGTGAACATTAATGAACAGGATCAATCACGATTTGATTTTCGGGTGTGCCTTGTGTGTCATTGAATGAATGGCTCCCTGGCGCATCGTGATCAGTTCAGGAAACTATAATTCCGATATGACCGAGGAAATGAGGCCGTAGTCAAACCGAAATACCGATTGCGATGGAATCAAAACGATGCGTGTGTTAGATTGTGCAGTATCGGTCGATCTGGGGTCAGTCTCGTTGTTGTGACTGTGACCTTAATTGAACAGGACTACACGGGGTACTGTACTACGTGATAATCATGTATATTGTTACCGTTTCAAACCACACGTTTGACATTTTACATCTCACCCCGAACAAGAAATCGAATTATAATATTTCGCCGGGTTTTTTTCTATATCGACAATAAAAATATGAATCCTTTCCAACATGATTCTTTATTTGAATTTACATGCAACGGAGAACATTCAAAACATATACATGTATCATGTCAGATTCTTCAAATAATAGATAAAGAGTGACGAAAACGAGGTTCTTGTTTCATACCTGAAATCATGTTTGTTCTCTTTTTAAGATTTACTTGGTATGTATTTGTATATTCTATACATTATACATATATATATATATATATGTATATATATATATATATATATATATATACCCTCCCAGCTGTTCATTGTCATTTGGCGGCACTTTCAATACATTCACTATGTTCTTGAGTTTGTTCTGTGTCGTGGAAGTGACAAGTCCCTATACAATTGATTCCGATTACAGAAACCATTGACATCAGACGTGTAAACGACATCAAATGGAGAAATTACCAACGAGATTTCAGTGTGCATAACTAAAAATGATACTCAGAATTAGCACAAAACCTTATGGGCATAGCGTAGTTACATATCACATTCTTAAGATTCGGAAGCACTGTTGCCTTTTATACATAGTAGGCGTATTCCTAAGGCTATATCAAATGTATCCATTTCATTTTTAGTAATAGCGTTGGTCTCGCCGATATCGTTCAACAATGGGGAAAGACTTTGTATATCTAACCTGTCATAAAAGGGTATTATACCGATAGAATAACAAATTAGCAGGCCTGGAAATTAGCATCTTGAATCAGTTCTTGCTTCAGGAAAAATCCATTAACTGTAAATTGTATCACATCGAAAAGACACTGTCGAGACCCACGTGCTGCTCAAAAGCGGCATCAAAGGGTAAATTAGAATATCGATACTCCCATTCTCACGATAAAATAGGAAAAGGGAATCCCGTCAATAATGAGATTTGGAGGAGCCTGCCCGAGTACGATTACGATATCGCCGATCATCATGTTGCCCCTTGGAGGTCATATCGTCATCGAATACGTCACGTGACTACATCTAAATCTGATTATTTGAATGAGTGTGTGTCCTTCACCCCAAATCCATCGACCCTGCAAATGGGCCACGGAGTATTAGGCTAAAAAGTCAATTTTACTATTCAACTAGATCTTGAGAAACTGAGAAATTTTGATAAAAGTTCCCGTAAAAGTTTCAAGTGAATGTGACATGAAACAAAAGCCGCTCAAAAGTGAAATATACCGATCATCATTCCAAGCTCACTCTCACGAACGTACTTATCAGGCATGTCAGGATATGGAGAAACAATGGTGAAATACATGCTTGGATAATATATGAAATATATAAAGTATGTTCTGGTGAAAAATAAAAGTATTACCTTAATTCGCCTTGATTCCTCATGACATTGCAAAGGTTTGCATCGACATTTGATTAATCATTCGGTTCAGTGTTGGTTGCAGTAACTTATGACATCTAATAGCTTGTCAATTACCATTTATCTGGTTTTATTTTCTGTAGCAACAACCAAAACTTTAAAATGAGTTAATCGACACTGTTAGAAAATTTATCCTTAAAATAAAAGAAGTTCCAGATTGCGTAATCTTACAGAAAATTTGTATTTGGTGTATGTAATCCTACAAATTTCCTTAAAGGGGAAGTTCACCCTAAAGAAAACTTTGTTGTAAAAATCGCCGAAAAATATTTAAAAATATTGGTGAAGGTTTGAGGAAAATCCGTTAAAGAGTAAGAAAGTTATTAGAGTTCAAAGTTCTGGATTTGTGACGTCATAAACGAGCAGCTGCCCCATGTGTTATGTAATATAAAATGCATGAATTTCAAATTTTGTATGGTTCCTGATGACTTAATTTTGTTTTCTATTCATGATTGGGTGTGAAATGATTTGTCTATTGAAATACAAAAGGTACAGAGAAAACCATTTTCAATTTTCTGAGAAAATGACATTTCATTGACTTTTTACCATTCACTATGTAGGAATGCTGCTCGCATATGACGTCACAAATCAAATAATTGAAATTCTAATAACTTTTTAATCATTTGATGAATTTTTCTCAAACCTTCGGCAATATTTTTTATTATTTTTTCTGCTATTTTTACAATAATTTTTTTGTCAGGGTGAACTTCCCCTTTAAATTAAACACCCTTTCCCCCCTTTTTTAAACAGACCTGTTCTGTTAAATTGCAGAAAAATTCCTGTTTTATGAATTCACAGAATGATTCTGTTATTTGCTTTCTGCAAAATCTTCATTCTTTTTCTGTAAAATCACGGGTTTTTTAACAGTGGACTCTTAAAATATCTTTGTACTGAATGTTGACATTGTAAAGATCGATAATCTTAAAGTTTTTCGTTCGTCATACGATATTTGTTTTGATCATGAATTAGCGTTTGGCATCTGAACTATTGCAATTAATAACGTTACTCCGTGGTCGTGTATATTGCCTGAATGACTTGTCTTGCACTATGGAGATGAAACACTGTAAGGTTTACAAAGGTGTATCGGTTTAGACCTGAAGATGGAACCTTCCTGTGCGGCTACCAGAGCAGCATCAAATTACATCTTGGTTTGCCCGGAGGTCTGCAAACACTTTTCATATTGGCGATCTGGTTGTATACAAGCAAGGTGAATTATTCCTGTCTTTCGGTAACTTAATTAGTGAAAAGAAATAAATATCGATCGGCTGTATGGTATGACAAGAGGAAAGTGGAAATAGAAATCAAGTTATACGGCTAGGACATAGGAAGAACGTTGGCTGTGCATGGCGAATGTGGTTTAAGAAAAAATGAAGTTCTCGGGAACTTGTTCAACGTTTTCTATACAAGGCAAATGGCACTTAAAATGCGCAAGATCTTATTACAAACAAAATTAACAAAAGTTTTCTTTTAATTAGGACCTTTTCAACCTAGGCGGCCAGTATCAAACAGATACATTGGAGTGGACTTCTATCTATCTTAATATTTTCATCATCTACAGTGGTATTTATGTTAGATGATGCCGTTAATAGTTTATTTCTGCATTTTGGTTGTTATCATAACGGATATCCTACAAGTACAATAAGTTGGCTCTTGTGACAAGGGAGTTTCCACCCACATCCATTTTATGTCAGCAGCGGTCCCCCTGCGCGATGATTATGGCGAAAATATTTCCAGCCTATTGCATTCCTTATCTCACTCTAGTGACGAGGGTCCGGTAGCATACATCAATGTAAACAAATTCCACGTCATTTTAAAGAAATGCTTTTTCCGACTGCTTCACGGAGTACCAGCCCCTAACGCGGCCTGACATGCGACGATAACTAAGTGCGACGAAGGACATGCCGGCAGCTTTTGTCCGCCTCTAAATCATATCAAAACCCACTCACTCTCCCATTTAGCCAGCAACCCACCTCTATCGCCCCACACCCACGTATTTAAGGCACCCACGGGAAACCACGCACACACACTCCGCCTGCACATAGCGATGCGTTATTCAACAATTCGCTATTGTTTCTTTCGGGGAAAATGGCGTCTTTAACAAAATATCAAAGATGATACTCTTTTGGATGCACGAAAATAATTTAGAGCACGTAGAGTATTACATTCAAATAATTATCTGTCCTTTTCTATGCATGACCATACTTTGGAATAAGCAAGCTGTAAGAAAACCATGGCCACTCTCTGGAAGCAATCCAGTGTTAGGCCTACACAAACAAAATGCATTTTCAAGGTTGTCTTAATATATAAAAGGAGAAACTATAAATAAACCAATGTTATTCTTATTACTGATACTGACAAGACATTTCAGTTTTAAAGCTAACGTCACATAACCCCTTTCTGTAGAAAGTTACCAGGGTCAGACTCTGTAACTAGCCAATGGGGAGGTGGGCGACATGCTGCGTCCTTTAAGACGACCGCACACCTTACGATTGGTCTGCGACCCAAGTTTGGAATAAAACGTAGTATAATTTGATGCTAATATTGAGACTTGGAATATCTTACTGTGTAATGTTCGAAATCATCGTACGAATACCTATGTTCCAAGCTGTGACTATACTATCATCCTTCTTAGAATAAAATCAAATTTAATATCTAGTCGTAATGACGTCATAGCAGTCGTAAGATTGGCTACGATTTGAAACTAATTTGGCCTTTACTCGAAAATAAAGGCTTGCAATCTTTCAAAATGGTTATTGTAGTATTATTTCAATTAATTCTAACCTCAAATAAAATTCCATGTTCCATTCACATTGTCAGAAATTGAGCAAAATGCGATTTGTTCCAAAATCGGATCGCGAACGGTCGTAAGGTGTGCGGTGGCCTTTACGCACAACACGCGAAGGGAGTGGAAAGTACAGAGAGATGTGACATGCCCATGTCTGGAAGATAAAGTGCAACTTAGCTCGGTGAAAGTGGTCCTCAGGGCCCGCGTGGAGGTGGGAACCCATCATTTAGAATTTTAGATCAGAATGCTTCAGGGGGCGGGACTACAGGATTCCGTGTTGTGGTCAATGTTGAGGTTATGTACATAATGGATCAATAACCGATATTTCGATGGGGGGAATATCTTCAAGGGTGTGCATTTTTGGTTTCTAAATAAGATAATTTGGTTCGAGGGGAATATGAGGGGGTTTTTGAAGACGAATGGTATAGATACAGCTTGGAAGGAGAGCGCACTTCTCGTGTTTGGGTAGAGTGCGCAAAAGCAGTTTTGCCTCATACTCTTACAGATACGCACACAATCAGAAACACACACTCTCTATCTCACACACACACACACTCCTTCTCTGTGTCTCTGTATTTCTAAATGTATCTATATCTAAATATGTATCATACTATCTAGCTCTCTCTCTCTTTCTTTCCCTCTCACCCCCTGCATACCACACACACGTACACTGTCTCTCTGTCTGTCTTTCCCCTATCTCTCATTCATTCTATACCTGTAATAATTACATTCTCTTTTTTATTTTTCTACTTTTCTCTCTTTCACAATATCGGGTAAATCCTTGTAAATGGTCCTTGATGTGTAATGTCTCCATACAATTATTGTTACGGCATTTCATAATAAAAGAGCATGCATTATTGATACCAAGATGTGCATGCGTTTAGTAAAAAAAATATAATAATTCAAATTTTAAAGTCTATGAGTTCAGGTTTATTGTGTACTTTACTTTTCCCATGCATTTCCAATTATTTCATAGTATACATACCATGCGCTTCTATCTAGCTGTTTAATTTATTTATATTATTAACATGATTTAGCACATCAATATTTACATCATTGCACTGCGTTCATGTTCGGTCTGCATTACACTTCTTGCACCGCTTTTTTTCATTTTTCACAGTGCTACTAAGTTATCACTCAATCGCCATTCTTATTTCAAATTGAAACATAATTTATTCACTATCTTGCTTCTAACCATCCTGGCTATCTCTGTCACTAAACATGCTAAATGCCGTTTTCGTTCTCAAGTTTTCAAATTTGCTAGATTATTAATTCATTGCGTTTCTGGAGGGTTTGTTCAAGAATTCCGCAACCTGTCACCAAAAAAACATCGTACTACAAGTGATAACTTCAGGCCTGTAACTCCCTACCTTGAAATGCCAAGAAATTTGGATAAACCGTTCTCCCTGATTTCCTTAGATTGAAAACACATCTCATAGATTATGGTCAGGGACCGATCCAAACTTTGGATCGAAAGTTCCAATCGAATAAGATTGAATTCGAGGTCTATCAGATTGAAAACTTCAATACAATTTTGGATTGGTCTCTGCTATCTATTTCAATCTCAGGAATTTTTAAAGAGTTCACCGAATTCTGTCATATATTTAGTGGCAAGTAGAAAGTAATCTACGTGATGAGATGGCTCCTGATTTCTGTGGGAATGAGAATGTATATACTTGTACATTATTCTATCTGCATGGATACTTGAAATTACCCTGAATATTAATGTCCGTTGATTACGGCAACACTACCGAGACTTTCAGGCATAAATTACGGTATCATTGAAACAGTATCCTCAATGGCTTCCTCGGGGTGAACATTTCCACTCCATGATATGTATTTTCTTCTTAGAATTAACTTCTATAAGAACTGTCTATAAATACCTTCCGACCGAAATACTTGATCAGGAAATAGTGTGCCCCAGATAAACGAAACCGTGAATTATTGATGTTTTATCGTAACTTTAGCTTAAATATGATTTTTTATTTAAATGACCTATAATTGTCGAGCCTATGATCTATTCTTTTACGAGATACGATATTACCTATTAACGCATAATTATGTACAAAAGATATGTTTATCATTGTTTTTATTTATCATTATTATTTGTTTGGCGTCACCTGTGCCTGAGAGGCGAAAAGCGAACTGAATCACTATGACCCGAGGGTCTCTCCTCCCGATGTAACTGATTGGAGGGAGTGCAGGTGGACCACTACACCGGGGTTTTCCCCTACTCTTATACGAATGGGTTCTTAACGTGCAAAGGTGGTGACTGTCCTCTACAGGCATTAAGTTTCAGGCATGAAGTTAAAGAGCAGATATTAAACGATTTAAACATGCGGATTTTCTTCTTTTTTGTAATTCAAATACAGTCTGCCGAATGACTTTGTGGTATCCTTTCTTCAATTGTTTTGCTCACAATTGCGTAAATGAATAATGATCTATTATAGTTATACTTGATGAAGGAGAAGAATATTCTATTTACGATAGGTCATTTATGTATGATATAATATGATGACGTTATGATTAATATCGATAATTTTCGGTTCTTTTATATATGATGAAATGAAAAGAAGTTCGTAATATAGGGACAAACACTCAGACATCCGTCGACAGCTTACAACAACAACAAAAGCGAAGGGTATGTGAAAGGACCAACTTCTAGGCAGGTGTGACTTAGAGGGTGCATGAATAGAAAGGTAACCTTCCATTTTTTTTTTTCATTTTGAATTGAAATTATGTCATAGAGTCACATGGCCCAGCCTTTCCTCCTTATTCTCTTCTTCCTATTTTGTATCCTCTTTATTCACTACTTGAAAAAACAACATAGGAAGGGCAGTCACCCACCCAATCTGTCCCCTTCCCCCCCCCCCCTACTTCGAGTTACTTCTGTTTCTCCATCTTATATTTGTATTTATAAATGAACGGGGTAATTAATTCATCTGCATCAGTATTCTTTGGCATATTAACTATTGTAAAGTTTGGAAACCATGGCTACGCATCATTTATGTCAGAAGTAACAAAGGATTAAATTATACATTGTTCACCCAGTAATGACACAGTTACTAATTGGTATATATACGTATATTCGGATTTTGAGGTTACACACGTGTTTAATCTCATATAATTAGCTTATTAGAGAAGTATTCCAGCAATTTAAATTGTGTCATTTAGTTGACTTGAACGTCAAACGTGTACGTCATAAGTCTTTGTCCATGAAGCTGTCAACCAGATTTCAAGTGCTTCGATACACGTTACGACCATTGTCTCTTTGAATTTAATTTTTCTAAATGGTTTCAACTTTTTTTAGTTAAAAAGTAATCAATATTTTTATAAGTCGTTGTTCAATTTATTATCTTAAAAGTGAAACCAAATACAGGCCTGCATTTCTCAGTACAATCATATTGAAACATAGTCAGACCGTAACTAACACCTACTAAACCAAAGTTACCTTTAAAGGACAAGTCCACCCCAACAACAAGTTGATTTGAATAAAAAGAGAAAAATCAAACGAGCGTAATCCTGAAAATTTCATCAAAATCGGATGTAAAATAAGAAACTTATATTTTTTAAATTTCGCTCAATTTTATAAAACAGTTATATCCACATCCCGGTCGTTATGCAATATGAGGGGACTGATGACATCACACTCTCACTATTTCTTTACATAAAATAGGAAATATTCTAATTTTCTCCGCTTTATCCTATGAAACAAAGTTTCATTTCTCCCTGAACATGTGGAATTGCCATTGTGCCATTAATGGTTCATTCAAATTGGTCCTTCTTGTCAAATCTGTAAAAAATGAAATTTTTTAGAATTCGAACAATAAAAAAAATGAAATAGTGAGTGGAGGACATCATCGATTCTCTCCAGATGCATGTTTGTGCACATCTTGTGAAAAGTAAGCGAAACCTTTAAGTGTCATAACTTTCTTATTTTACATCCGATTTTGATGACATTTTCAGCATTATGCTTGTCTGATTTTTCTCTATTGATTCAAATCAACATTTTTCTGAGATGGACTTGACCTTTAGCGCTCATCATACCCATTACAAAGTCACTGCGTTTTTGTAAAGTCTTTTATGAATACACTCTTCAGCAAATGCTCTAGTAAAAGTTTAATGAATATAAGGTAAAAAAAGGAAAGATGCATTTCGTTTGGTTAAAACATGTTTCATGTGAACTTTTTGACCAACATAACGAAACATGTACAAAGCACGTGGGATTATTTTCCCAAGCAAATATGTAAGTCTACATTCCCCTTTAAAGGTCAAGTCCACCTCAGAAAAATGTTGATTTGAATCAATAGAGAAAAATCAGACAAGCACAATGCTGAAGATTTCATCAAAATCGGATGTAAAATAAGAAAGTTATGACATTTCAAAGTTTCGCTTATTTTTAACAAAATACTTATATGAACGAGCCAGTAACATCCAAATGAGAGAGTTGATGATGTCACTCACTCACTATTTCTTTTGTTTTTATTGTTTGAATTATACAATATTTCAATTTTTACGAATTTTACGATTAGGACCTCCTTGCCTGAAGCACAAAATGTTAAAATAATGGAATTCCACGTGTTCAGGGAGGAATGAAACTTCATTTCACATGACAATGATGAGAAAATAAAAATATTTCAAACAATAAAAAACAAAAGAAATAGTGAGTGAATGACATCATCGACTCTCTCATTTGGATGTAGCTGGCTCTTTCATATAACTGTTTTTGTGACTGAAGCGAAATTTTGAAATGTCATAACTTTCTTATTTTACATCTGATTTTGATGAAATTTTCAGTGTTATGCTTGTTGAAT
Source organism: Lytechinus variegatus (assembly GCF_018143015.1). Taxonomy (NCBI): domain Eukaryota; kingdom Metazoa; phylum Echinodermata; class Echinoidea; order Temnopleuroida; family Toxopneustidae; genus Lytechinus; species Lytechinus variegatus. The sequence goes on along the minus strand of NC_054750.1, from coordinate 28,256,995 downwards.
TTTTCTCTTATTATTCAAATCAAGTTTTTGTTGGGGTGGACTTGTCCTTTAAACACGAAATCTATTTTGTTTTTTGCCTTTTTAGACTGGCTCTTACCAATCCATCGAAGGACGATATGAGCTAATCCGCACATCGAGATTTTTTTCTCAGCTTGGCAGGGTTTTTCTGTTCAATTATTTTTTTTCTCTAAAAATATCGCATTGGGTCATATTCCACCTATAGTTAAGTCATATGACATTTCATTAAATTATGTTTCAATTTTTAAGAAATTTTCAAAGTAAATTTTTGATGAATAAGTATATGAAATATGCATAAGTCACAATCAGTTTAATAAGAGGGAATATTTTCTTCTAAATATTTTACAGAGCTTCTTATTACGAATTGCATATCATTTCATTTTGTAATCAAACACCAAAGTTTTAATTCCCATGTATTTTTTTAATCACAGCTTTAAATAGTTTTTGGTGCTCTAGCTGACGAGAACGTTATCCGCTGCTGAATCAGAGAAAACTGTCAGTTTGAATAGCCTACCTTCGGGAACTGATAAAAATTACTTCTACAATTGAATGAATTTCAAGCATTTCATTTCTCTATATAAGAAATCGGAACCCCTTCCTATCATTATATTTCAATGTTTTAGGGTGTCTGTTTGTCCTATCAATTATCAGCACATTTGAAAACTAAATAATCAGTTGGGACTGGATTAACTGATACTGAAAAGCAGCGCGATAGTGGTCAGAATTACTAGACTTCTAGCCAGTTTACCACATATGATCGCGATGAATTCTATTTTAGACGTAAAGACTTTATCCTTCTCAGAAAAAAAAACATATTGAGGTAAAGTTACCTGATTAATCGGATCCTGCACCCCCCCCCCCCCTCCAAAAACAAGGAAGAAATTTTATTTTTTAAAAGTGTAAAGTTTAAGCCATAAAGCACAGATCCTAGTTATAAAGCAATTCGACATGAAATCCGAATCCCAGGGACAAGGGTTTCATCAAAATAACTAGCATTCGAGTCAATATGACCGTATTTTGGGCTGGAATGATTTTAGACTTATATATATATGATTTACTGCCGGGTGATCCGGCGACCCATCAGGACAAATCTAGTGAATAAAAGATATTGATATGATTAGAGAAAGTGTCAGCAGGCTGCAAATGATGTGACATTCATATTCCTCGCCAGAAAATCGTTTTCTATTGTGCTGACTAAAATAACAGTCGAATTTAGCTGACCAAAACCTGATCCAGTTGCTGAACAGAGTATGATGAGAACCACCATACAAGTAGAAGTAGTAATTAGTCATTTCTAAATAGCTTGTTCAAAGAGTGCATTACAAAATGACCAGCATTCGATTCGAGATGGTTTGCCACGAGAATTAATGGTGAGTTTTTATACCGCGATGTGAAACGCTTTCAAGAACGTAGAAAATACATTGTCAAGTGTCTTTCATGACAATGAGCATCAAAGAAGTCTTTGTCGAAAATTATAGGTGAATCAAAACAGCAGACCCTCGACACACGACATATTTGCAATTCACCAAATTTCCCAACTCTTCATTATGAATTGACTTACATTTTCAATAGAAATACTGTGATCTTGAATTCGTCCTCGCTATGATCACCAGCACGTATAGCTATGTATGAGGTGGCCAGTTTTATCTGCATTCCCAGGCATGTTATATCTTATTCACAATTTAATCGCATTTTTACTTGAACAATTTTAGTCAATCTCGAATGTAACATTTAATTCATGTGTTTTTTATGTGTACTGGTTTGTAACAACCTTTCAATTATTCATATATTGTGACAAAAAACGGCATTGATATGGTGATTACTTTGGGATAATGTATGTTTGTTTCCTCAAGCATAATAATATGAGTGTGGATGAAAATAATTCCACGTCCAAATGAATTTAACAAGATTAGAAAAATCATTTTAAAAATTTGACGAGGTTTCATTGTCTGATTACGTGTCTGTTTTTTGTGTTTGCTGCGTTATCTTTATTTTGTCAGAGAGCTGAATGACTTCTGATTCTGGTAGATTCACCCCCAAAGCTTCATACTACCATGGCTTCGATGAAATGTGTGGATGTCAGATAAATGAATAAGTAATAAACTAATCATACGAAAATATGAATAGATATTACATGACAACATGTAAAGATGAATAGATGGGCATGCAAATATATTTGTTTTCTGAAGCTTCTGAGAACTGACTGTTAAGTATTAACATGATTAATGCATAGCGGTCAATTTGTGGAAATTAATGGAGGGCAAGACGATATAGAGGAAAATATGTCCGTCTTATACTATACAACATGTTTGTTTTAATTATGTGAAAAGGGATTTAGACCTATCCTTTAGCCCCCACTTGTAGATGGCTGTCAAAGTACTCCTCACAGGCGAAAGGTTAATAATGTTCATGTCGAGAATGCAAATTAGTTTTTATCTTTCAACTGAGTTTAAAAAGGCAAAACTTGCATTCGTTTGTATCCATCATGTGTAATTTTTGGTTTTACCAGCGGTCTTCCTTTAAAAAAAAATAATTTTTATGAATATATTGAAACAGAGAGAACAATCTTAAAGGTGAGACACGAAATCTCAAATTCACACTTACCATTTCTTGTAACCCTCGTTGACCCCTCCACGATCAGTATTGTCATCAGTGTGACTCCCAAGACTCGAAATATAGCCATGGAAATATTCATATTTTCAAGTTCAACCAATCTTAACCCAAGTAGGTTAACCCTCCAGACTTTCCTCCCGACAAAGTTCCAGAAACACAGCTTCCCCTTTGCCTCCCAAAAAAGCACTTGCTCCTAACTCGCTGTATACATGAAGATTGCGGTACAATACTGCGACGCGCCGACAATGCCGTTTCAACTTCTGGCTTGTATTTCCCTGAATAGTTTCACCTAGTTTACTCTTCTCCCTAGGGTGGTATAGTTTGTAATTTGCTGTTACTGGTTAACTGAGAAAGCAATGACGTCTCCGTACGAGTGTCGAGGTGAGCGAATTATCTTCTTCTGTGGTGCCCTGGCAGAGAGTGGCGCGAAGTCGATGAGGTTTTATTTGTTGAAGTGTATTGATAGCGGAGGACGTCTCCACAGTTTGCCAATGTGAGCTGGAAGTGGCGGCGGAACAATACGCCGGAACTGAGGCTGGTTCCTTCGAAAGTGATGAACTTCCCTTTGTGTTACCGTGTCTGTGTGTGTGTGTGGGCGCGTAAGTGCGGGATCAATTGGTGTTTGCGCGGAAAATGTTCACAGCTGTATCGATTTTTCATTGGTCTAAATTTGCAAAATCATTTTTCCTCATGAATATGCATGCTTTCTTGGTTTAATTGTTTTACGAGATTCCTGCTATCAACTGGATTTGCAACAAAATACACAGGAATACTCAAAAAGGATCAAAGGGGCCTTAACCCCACCCCTTCTCCCCCCCCCCCTCCATCTCTCCCCCCTCCCTCTCTCTCTCTCTCTCTCCACTCCCTCTCACACCTCTGACCCAATTGTGTTGATTTTGTTTTCTTTTTTTTTTACTTTTACAAATCGTTTTTATCTGGATGACTTTTTTATATATTTATTTTCATTGTTTGTTTTCCATTTATTTTTGCAATTTGCTATCTTTATGGTGGTTAATTTTACTTGCAAGAGGAGCAAGAGCCTATACATGTATAGTAGGCCTATGTAATTAGGTCAAAGTTATAATTTCAAAGAATTTATTCATGTTGTTATTCTGCTCATTGTTAAATTTCCTCTAATTTGTTTGTCGTAGGAAGATACAAAACGACGAATTTTGGTCATTATTCAAAAGACAAGTGCACCCCAGCAAAAAAGTTGACTTGAATTAAAACAAAATAAGATGAAAAATCCCAGAGGAATAGCACTGAAAATTTTATAAAAATCGGATTTGAAATAATGTATTGACATGTAAAAGTTTTGCTTAATTCCACAAAACTATATGCATATCCTGATCGGTATGCGAATGATGAGACGGATGACGTCATCCACAGCTATATTTCTTTTGTATTTCATTATATGGAAGATGAAATATTTTATTTTCTAATCATCGTCATGTGAAACAAATTTCATTCATCCCTGAACATGTGAATGGCCATTGTTTTAGTGGTTCTGTCAAGTAGGTCATTATTGTCAAATCTGTAAAAATTTATAGTGTATGATTCAAATAATACATAACAAATAACATCTATCGACACGATGAACCTCTTCCACATAATTACTCAGTTGTGCATATAAATGTTTTGTAAAAATTCGCGAAACTTTGAAATATCATAACTTTCTTATTTTACATACGATTTTGATGAAATTTTCAGCGATATGCTAGTTTGATTTACTCTGTTTAGTAAATCAAACTAACGCTTTAGAAAAAGTGCAATACCATATTTCATTGACTTACTAAATTCTAAATAATTTTTTCTTTTCATATCTTGAAATCAACTCAAATGTTTGCCATTGTTTTAGTCTCCATTTCAATCCAATTGATATTTGAATTTTTAATTGTCTAATATTCCTCACTTTTTAATATTGTATTTCCTTTTTCGTTCTATTTTATTATATTTAATGAATTTTTATGTACACTTGCTCTTTGAAATTTATTTATTATCTTTGTACATTGTAAATTGTAATTGTTTGCTTTTATCCGTGACTTGTGAACGTTTTATTGTAAACATGTTAATTTCAGCCTTCTGGCTTTGTAACATGTATTGTTTTTTATACGAAATAAACCATGATTGAATTATTCAAACGAACATTTTTGTTTCTTGGATGGACTTGACCGTTGATTAAAGAAAACCTCGATAACCAAAATTTCGCAATATATGATTCTCAACCGATTTGCCTGCGTCATCCATTTGAAATTCAACTGGTCCTTCCAATATACCCTCACGCACACAATCACATGCACACACACCTTCTCACGCTCACCCACTCAAACGCATGCGCACGCACACACACACACGCACAAAATACTCGATGCACGTGCACATCCAACATTTCCATCTTAACACAAACTGTGTCCAGTCGACATATAGGCTGTACACAATGACCCCTTCATCCTTATTTCATCCATTGTTTTGTGAAAATCTAAGTTTTCTTTAATTGATTTTTACTCCTCTCAATAGTGTTAACATTTTTTTATGACTAATGGCAATTCGAATGCATTTTCCATTTTAATTTTCGATTTATATATATTAGAAAGATGCATATGGATATTCTGTCCTTATGTGTGCCTATTCGTCTTGTTCCCATTCCGCCGAGCGGAAACGCCGTCATGTAATTTAAAAAAAAAAGTCGATTTGACTAAATAGAGAAAAAACAAACAAACAAGAATATAACTGAAAATCTTATCAAAATCGGATGAAAAGTAAAAATAAAAAGTGATGATTACGTTATGCTTTCGCAAATTTTTGCTAATTTTGTCCATTTCTGGGGTGGATGAAAACGGATCGGTGGAGCCACCCGCGAAATCTGTGGTCGTCCGCTGCGTCGTTTGTGAATACGTTTTGTTACCCTCGGCCAGTGGGACCAGGACTTTACTGAAAACATGTCATGTCATGACATACCGAGGTTTCACCTGACTGATTAGAAAGCACGAATGCCTGTGAGCAAGCAACCAGGGGACCGACGGCTTAAGGTCCTCTCCGAGGGACCTGGTAACATGAACCTACCACAACAAAAAAATGATAATTATTGTATTATACATGTAAAGCAACATTACGTGAATGATCGTAATGCATTTATATCCGATATTTATAATCGCGACAGCGTTCTATATAACGTACAGTACGTATAGTCCATCAAGTTTGCTTGAATTTGAGATCTGCGTGTGCTAAATCAGCAGCACCCGTCTTTTAAAGGAAAATGAAACCTTTGGAACAAGATAGCTTTTGCGAAAACATGAAAAATCAAAGAAATAGATCAACGAAAATTTGAGGAAAAATGAATAAGTTATAAGAAAGTTATGAGCATTTAATGTAGATCCTCCAATCGGTAATGCGACAATTATGTGTGATGTCACATGTAAACAACTTTCCCATTACTTTTGTATATATTTCAATTAAACTGCCTCTTTTATCACATCTATCAGTAGATCATGTATTCTATGTATATATAGGAGTTGATGTAAGGCAGATTTTCAAAGAATACATTATGGATAATGAAAGAGCAAAAAAGAGACATTTGTGGGTATTTTATAGTCCATCAAAGGGAAAGTTGATCACATGTGACATCACACATCTTTGTCGCATTGCCAATGGGAAGATCTCCATAGCATTAGTGATTATAATATTCAGATGCTCATAAGTTTCTCTCTTTTTTGTCTAATTTTTCTCAAACTTTCTTTGATCTTATTATTGGATTTTTTTATGTTTCCACCCAAGCTAACTTCTTCCAACGGTTTCATTCCCCTTTAAGGGTAAAATATTTTTTATATATAATTTGATTGCCAGTATTTATGTGCCGGTATACGTACTTATGGAAATTGGAAATGGATTATAAGATAAGATTGCAGACGGTATTCTAATCAATATACATTTAAAAGGGATAAGGAATACATAGAACGAGAATAATTGTTTATAAAAGTGATTCGTCGAAAATTTAAATCACGTTTAAAATCCCGTACGTTCCTATTACATTTTCTTTTGTACTGCTATCAAACAAAATTCATAATCTTCAACAGATTAGTAAGGTCTAGCTAGAGTGGAATGGAAAGCTTTAAAATCTGGAACACATTGAAATTGCATGTGGATTGTTTATGATCATTTAGATTATTGCGTTCGGGTTAACTGCATACATTCTAAAGGGGGTCTTCCTATTTAATACAAAGGCTCAAATGTATCTGATTGTTCGAAATCTCTACGAAATTTCACAATCCATTCTGAAGGAGGATTAAGTTTATTTTGAATAGATGCGTACAGCGTGGCGATGCATTCAAGGCTTTAGTCTTTAAATACCAACAATGTATTCTAATACACAAAATTCGGGATGTTTCTGCACCAAAATACTTGAAACTATTATCTGTTATACGACCCATTGTTTATAATAATAATAATTACACTTATATCGCGCCAAATCCACTCTGTAGAGTGCTCAAGGCGCTTTATAGGAAATTATAAAATAAATAATAAAGAAATTAAGAAGAATGGAACAGAAATGTTTTGAGGTAATTTTTGAAAGTTTCAGAAGTCAAGCACTGTTTGATGTTGTGAGGGATGCTATTCCATAGCTTAGAGGATGAGTAAACAAATGATCTTTCACCCCAGGTTTTTGGAAACTTTGGGGGTAGCAAGAGAATTGGAAAAGGAGGAACGTAAGGATCTTGAAGGGGTATAACTTTTGATCAGTGAAATAAGGTACTGGGGAGATGAGCCATGAACACAATGGAAATAATAATAATAGACATTCCGCCTAAAATCATTTACAAATACCATACCCTAAATCTCAATACAAAAAAAGATCATTCTCATTCACTGCAAACTCTATATTCAATAAATTACCCTTGTCCGTAAAGTCCCCAAATATCTTCAAAAACGTTGCAAAACTTTCATTAATATGCTCTAACTTTACAACCGTGCCCAGTTCGGGAGGGGATAGTAAACCACATGCTGCCGCAGCTAAATACAGTTAATGTTTATATTTGTGTTTTGTTTACATTTTTAGTTTTGAATTATGTAATCTCATCTATTCCATCATATTCATTCTGTTATTCATTCATATACCATGTGTATGTTCTGCTATTTGTTTTATCATGTTTATGTTCTTTTTCATTCGTAGAGGACTCCGTTTTAAAACAGTTTTGTGTAACTAAACCAGACTACCCTCCTTTGTTTTTATCGATTTTGTTGAATAGAACATGAATAGATAAATAAATATATATATAAATAATTAATCAATTAAATGAATTAATAAATAGGTACATAAAAGGTGATACTTTTCTACTCAACTTCACCATGGCATGCCTTGATATTATTTTTTAGGAAGAACATGGATGTAGAAAATCGAAGACATTGTAATGGTGATGTGTAATGTGTAATGGTGTAATGTGGAGCGTTTAGTCTTTGGACTTTGAAACAGAGGGTCGTGGATTCAAATCCCAGCCATGGCGTAGTTTCCTTCAGCAAGAAATAATCCACACTGTGCTGTACTCAACCCAGATGTGGTAAATGGGTACCGGTAGGAAGTAATTCCTTAAAAAGCTGTGTGCGCTATGAACGCCTAGCTTAGCCGGGTAATATAGGAACGCCTTGAGCACCTAAGAAGGTGGATATGTGCGCAATATAAATACCCTATATTATTAATGATATTCAGTAAATGATATCAACTGATAATTATCTTTATCATGTTTAATATTATCATGATTGGCAGCGGAAGCCAAAAAATTTAAGGGGGGTCTACCTGAAATTTTGTGATGGACACTAGTAAAAAAAATAAAAATTGACAAGCAAAAAAAAGAAAAAAAAATCATCAACTAAAAATTTAGGGGGGGCTGTCCACCCCCCCCCCCCCCCCGCTTCCGCCGCCTATGGTTATCATTACTGTGTATTATGCAACATAATGAATTAAATTAAAGAATATTTTTTCCCTTGCTCGCTCTTTTCGGCCGCAATGTTTATTTGGTGAACAAGTAACACCCTCACCCACGCACCCTCTCACACTCCTAGACCTGTGATTTGGGCTTATGAGAGCACTTGAATTCCCCTCAAAAAAAGCTTTACGGCCAAGAATGAAAAGGAAAAAGTCGAAAAGGAAATGGAAGGACGCATAAGCGGTATCATGTGAAATGTTCCCAATATTTTATATCACAATGTACTAAACTTCATTTTCATTTTAAAAAGTCTATGTTGACCTATTGCAACTTTTAAATATTTGTTTCCAATAGCGTCATATTGTGCCCCTAAAATTAATGTAGAATCGCCCCCCCCCCCGGCAGGCTCCCTCTCGACCGCGTCCCTCTGAGATTCTGACCTTTTCGCAGTATTCTACGGAGACACTCCCTACAACTCACCACTTCCTTTGAAAATGCAAGTCAAATCACAATCGAGAGCGAAGAGGCTTTTGTCGAAAGTTGGTGGACGGAGACAGCATCGGGAATTCTTGACTCACACTCTAAAAAATGAAGTGCTAATTCAGCTCTTAAAGAGCGTGTATAGTGACTACACTTCGGAGTGCTGATTTGTCTAGTTCAAATTTGAACGAGAAAAATCAGCACTCCGAAGTGCAGTCACTATACACGCTCTTTAAGAGCTGAATTAGCACTTCATTTTTTAGAGTGCAGGACGACGAAATATTTACAATTGTTCGTCCGGTGCAAATCTTCGGATGATCTGCTGTCCCAGTCCACCAACTTTCGACAAAAGCCTCTCAGCTCTCCATTGTGAGTTTAATTGCATTTTCAAAGGAATCGATGCGTTGTAGAGAGCGTCTCCGTATTAAATACGTATAAAACCGGGTGATGGATCCGGGTGATATACCAAACGCAACTGGGAATATAAATTAAATCGTGATTAGCATAATACAAATCTGTGTGCGACACCCCTTCGAATGTGACAATATCAAGGCAAATATTAAGAATTTATTGCTCTTTTGCTGATGAAGGTAAAAAAGAAAGGTACTTCGACTAATCAACCTACACATTGTGCCATTATTTTCATTATTTTGTATATTTGCAATTCCATCATCCCCTAAAATCATAAACCATCATCAATCCATAGTCTATCAATTCAAAGTTATAATAAATTTTCAAACGATGAAATGCTAATGTAATTAAAAAGGATTAGAACATTAACGATCCTTGCATCTTCTGCACATTTGATCGATTCCGATTGCGGCTAATAGTATCATCTAGAGTCTTTCAATTTACGGTTGGAATTTTAAGATTATGGTACATGAGAATATCGATCAATCATCGAGATGTGAAAGGGATCATTAGGTAATAACGTTTCATATGGCAATTTCAATTATGATTCATTTTTGCGATACACACTAAGACATTTTTGGACCGGAAAAGAAACACTTTTACCAACCTTTTGGGATATTATCTTTCTGCCTAAATGGGGAAAAGGGTGCAAAACTGCACCTTTTATCATTATTTGCACCAATGAATGCTCGTTTGCACCAATTAAAGGGAATCCAACCCAAATAAAAACTTGTTCTTATAGGGGAATAAGAAAAATCAGACAAGTTGATAGGTGAAAGTTTGAACACTATCTGACAAATAATAAGAAAGTTATGATTTTTTTTAAAGTTGTGAATATTGGTAATCCCTAGATCCATGGAGACTGCAAATTGGCCACATATGTGATGTCACAGTGATGTAAGGCAAGGACTACTCTTCCATGTACTCCAATACATAAAATGGCTAATATGTCATTTTTTCAAATGTTTTACTTCAAATTTTATTTTTCTTTCATGAGGACATAAAACAATATACTACCAGGGTTATATTTAGATTACTGCCCCAGGGGAATGGGCAGTTAGGAGAAAACCACAAATCCCTGATAATTAAGTACATGGCCTATGGGAAAGTTGTCCTTGCCTCTTGTCATAATTTACTTACCCAGTTGCCAATTTGAAATCTACATAATCATAGGGATTTCAATTTTAAAGCAGCCATAACTTTCTTATTGCTGGTCCGATTTCTTTCAAACTTTCACCATTCTGTTTTATCTATTTTTCTCCTTTCCAACACTACATTTTATGACCAAGGCTGGATTCCCCTTTAAGGTGCAAATCTGAACCTTTAAAGGTGCACAATACTTGACATTAAAAGGGTTCAAATTTGAACCCTTAAATACATGGTTCATTTTTGCACCGTATAGGGTGTTTAATATTCATGTAGCTAATTGCACCCTTGAAGGTGCACAAAATGAGCATGTTGCACTCATTAGCACCTCTTGGAGTGCTGTTGTACCAACCCCCAGGGTTCAAATTTGAACCCGTATTTCTTAGCGTGTATACTATATTCATCCTTCAATTTGTATAACGTATATCATTTTCATTCTTTTTTTCGTTGTCACTGTTATCATTGCTGATGAATATTGTATTTTATTCGTGCAATCTTAATTGTATTATTACTATTCATCAACTAATAATTGTCACCATGGTCGTATGATACAATCATCTCTATCTTTATTGATAATATTGTTAACATCACCATAGCCGTATGCAGAAATGATTTCCGGCATGGGGGCAGGATGCATACAAATTTTCGAAGACATTTGAAAGGAGTGAGTGAAGCGACGGAGCTTGTCATTGGGGCGCTTTTGCATTCTCAAAAGTGAGTTGAAGGATTTCGTCCATCCTTTTGGTGAATTTAAGAAAACTTCAGTAAAATATTTACGTTTTAACGATTTTGCAGGGGAAGGGGCGACTGTCTCCTGCCCCTCCCCCTGCGGCGTCTGGCCATGATCATTATTATCGTAATTGTCTGCCTAAAAGCTACCATAAGCACAAGGGGAATTGACGTAAAGGAGAACAATGAGGCAGGATACTTTCACGGAGGGCTTTAAATTGCATGTAACGTAATCATCATCACTATCATTTTACATACTTTCTCACTTTCTGTTATCACTATTTGTACAAATTCCACCATCTCTAATAGGCCCTAATTATCATTATAGGTGGGACTGTCCCTATAACCAATATTATCGCAATCACTGTTACCCCCGTCATCACCGCCATCATCATAATCGTCGCAATCATATGTTCGTATTGTCATCGTGGTAATGGCAATTATTATTAGGAAAGATTGGAATCCGCAAATGGAGATGGCAAATGCTTTCATTTTCTAATATTTTGCTTTCGATGGGGATATAATTATTGTCGAACAAGATAACAGTTATGATTCCTTTTTTATCCTCTATATAGTTTTGAATTATTCATACGGTATACTAAATTTCCTGAAGTTATTTGCAAAACATCAATTTAGATTATAGATATAAATCTCAAATTGATTGAATTGTGCATTTGCTTTGTTTTGTTAGGCGAGATAAACCCTGTACTACTAAAACTACAAACAGATTCACGACAATCCAGTTCGTGTTGGCTCGTTTACATTTCCAAAGAGCATCGTGCGAGAGAATTGATAAGTCTACGATTTAAGATCATAGGCATCGTTGATGGCCACAAGGTACAAGTTTTCAGTATTTCGAGCATCAAACTAGTTCATGTAGATAATGCATCGAGGAGGGCTAAAGTATAAGAGCCATACAGAGGCCGTAGATCGTAAAGATATCTTACGATGCCACTGCCTTGATCGTGTGATGTCTGCTCAATATACCATGCAATAACGCTGCTCGTACGATGCACGTATATTGATTGATGCCCCTATATACGACCCTATGATTCTGAAAAATTGATATCTTCGGGCTTAGCGAAATCGTAGACCCTGCGATCTTATAGCTTAATGTATATACAATGAAGAAATTTTGATATAGATTTTCAATATAAAACCAAAAAAAAATAATAATCCCTCTTTAGTTTTTGAAATTTTAAAACTGTTTCAATTGAAGCATTTAAAAAGAATTGTCTCACGAAGAAAATTAAAGCAATACCATTCTACTCGGTCGTTACCATGGTTACGTTATTACCATTTTTATGTCTTCCTCCATATCGCTTTTCATGCAGTCTTCTTACCTTCTTACATAAACCTCAACCGAATAATATGGGGAAAATAACTTTATTATATCTTACTTTGCCCTGCAGAGCATAATCTCAGAATTTCTTGATTCTCTTCCTAAAGTAATTTGTCTCAATATAAGTTCGAATGAAGTGGCCGGTCGATATTTCCGGAAGTTTCCCTTTCTTTTTAAATGTTTATTTACTTTCTGTACACTTTCCTCCTTGCTCGGCTTCCCTTAAATTGACAATGTCCTCACCAGAAACATGCAGGAGCTATTTTTGTCTTAGATTGTAAACAATCCATTTTAATGATTATACTATAATGTGAATTCAGAATCATTTCGATGATCCCTTATCGTCTCTAACTGGTGAAAAGTCTTAAAGATGGGTATAATACCTTTTAATTCTTATCAGTATATTTGGTATTTCTGAGGGGTAAAGCGAATGTTATTACAAAGGGTAAAGCGGATGAATATGTTATGATTTTAGTTATAATACTACAAAAACAAGAAGGTTGCATTATGGGTAAGGAACAGGGGAAAGTTTGAGTAGCTGGTTGTGTCCCGTTTCCTTTAAAACTGCACTTTTCGATTTTGTAACCCCGTCCTAGTTTTTCCAATCTCTCTCCCCCTCCTATCTATCTTGTTACCTGGTATAACATGTATAAGGGGGTGTGATATTGAATTACTTATATGTTATTAAATTGTATTGTTTGCAAATGTTTGTCAATGTCGCTATTAGCTTAATCTTCTTCTCGTTCACACCTCGAGTAGACCCATTAATGGAATGGGTTCATCTGATTGATATTGTCGGGGCAAATATTAATCACATCGTTCATTTTCAAGAATTTTACCAGCCGAAACGTGCACCGCTCATCATGTGAAAAATTACCGAGAAGTCACGTCATCGCACTTGAGCATTTCCAGGCCATGACATTCTATTTGAACGAGTTGCAATTGGTGTAAATTGACTTCATGTCGTTAATATGGAGTAATTTTCTTTGCATATTGCAAATACTTGTTCCTGCGCCGATTTTTTTTTTCTAAAAGAAAAATATAATCCAGATCTAAATTCATATCTACCATTAACATTTTTAAGACATTAACAGTGAAAATGGATTTGAATACCGGGCTTTAATCTGGACCGTTGCTATTTCTTTGTTGTTTGCCAAAAACTTTTAATGAACGATGAATGGGAAAGGATATATTATAATTCACCAAAATAAGATCATAATGGACACGAGTTTTGACCATATATGATCTGATTAGCTTTATCATTTAGATGAAAAAGGTATAGGTTTTTGTCACATAGTGCGGTTTATGTAACTTACTTTTATAATTCCAACAGTGTGGTTATGAAATAAATTCCATTGTCGAATTAAAGAAGCGATGTGGCCTAAACTTATCGATCATAGCAAAAACATTCAATTATGCCAGAAAGAAATATTTGGGACACACTCCCACCCACCTACGCGCACCCACACACACACATGCCCTCATATACATTGCTTCATATCACTGGCGTTGCGAGGGCATGTATTGCTCTTTGCCATACCGCGTGTCCTATATCTACCGACACCCTCACGCACACACACACACACACTTCCCTCACGCACACACACACGCACACATTTAAGGTTAAAGTTTATCACTCAAAATGCAATAATGGCAGCAGGCACTAAGGGAAAAGGGGTGTAGAAAAACATATTTTGTTACATATCGCACCCTGAAAGGTCAGAAGCGGATCTAGAGGGGGGGTTGGGGGGTTGCAACCCCCCCCCCCCCCCCCCAAAAAAAAAAAAAAAAAAAAAAAAAATCCGGGGACCATTTTTTTATTTTTTTTTTAAACTTGTAATCTTATTTTATTCTATTTCTATGTATTTATTTCATTTATTATTATTAAAATTATTATTATTTCTTTTTGGGGAGGGGGGGTTGGGCGAACAAATGTTACAGAGTCCCTTGCCCCCCCCCCCCATCAGCTTTTTTGAGGACACGGGCCACCGCCGCGGCGCGCCGAAGTGACAAGCTAGGCCAGCGTTGCCGATTCTCATCCCCAAAATCCCCACATTAAAAAAAAAATTGGGGGATTGTTGAAGTCTTTGGGGATGAAAAATAAGTATTTGGGAATGAAAATAATATAGAGTTTTATGCAACTTAATTTTACAAATTTTCATGGGGGTTAATTTGGCAACGACCTCTATACCAAAAATAGTGGTGTTTTAGATGCAAGAAAACGCCATTTTCACACACAGATTTTCAACAAATTTCCCTACTGTGGGAGGGGGGACACCCCCCTCCCACTTTGCTCGCTCTACTCGCTTGGACTCGGTCGCTACGCTCCCTCGCATACCACCCCAACCCCCCCTTTATAAAAAGCTGGACCCGCCCCTGAAGGTTCTACTTGTTACCACCATTGGGTGCTCACAATTCTTTGTTCAAATAAAGATGCAAATTTGCACCTTCCCCGAATGGGTACAATTCTGTATCCCAAAGTGGGTTGGATATACAGCAACTGCACTCTCAAAGGTACAACTTGCGTCGTGGGTGCAAAGTTCTTTTCTAAAAAAAAATCGCATTTGAAGGATGCAAAATTTCACCTTCTTTTCCAAGTGTGAACATGGTTGAATGGTGAAAAATGCTAAAAATAATTTAAACAAGTGTTTAAAATTTTAAACAGCAAAGTTCAGATTATTTTTAACAATGTAAAGATCAAGGAGCAGGTATTATATCTTTTTGCAATCACTATTTTTTTTCAGAATACGCTTGACAATTCCTCCTGAAAAAATTGATACCTCTTACGATCTTTGCCCACGCTCTACCCCTCCCCCCCCAAAAAAAAAAAAAAAACAATTTGACCCTGGATATATTGCTCTAACTTGTTTTGCCCAAGCTTCGTTTAGAAATCATCCATTATTAAAGAGAACTTCAATAAGTGTAAGCACCTTCCGTGACTGTATTTCTATCAATCTAATATCCGTTATAAAGGATTATAATATATTGCGGAAAAGTCATCGGCATAGCCTTGGGCAAGCTGGTACGTGATGGGGGTGATGATAAGTTTGATGACGTAGAAATCTTTGCAGGAATACGCAGTGGAAGAGTAAATGAAGTAACTTTTCAGCCTTTGTTATTGTGTTTTTACGTTTTAAACTCTTCCGTTCATACAATTTTCTCTTAATTCCTTTATTTTGTGAAAATTTCATGAGGGGGCTTGTTCCGATCCCGTACCCCTCTCGTGGCGCCGATAGTAGATTAGCTTCCTTCTTGCTGACATCGCCACCGCCACTCAATCTCACCGAGCAATTTGAATTGACCAACGGTTTCACGACCGTCTGCAAATACACGCTTGCCATTGTTTATCCAACAAACACGCTTCGTTTTCCGCTCGCCTAGGATAAATGACACAAAACGCATTCTGTCTGTGGCGTCCAATACGCGAGATCGAAAAAAAAATCAGATTAATGCAGATTTATCGTCATTGGTCCTTAGCCAGAACTTAGCTTTGGTGAGGGTTTCTCAGAAGAACTACCAGAAGGGGGCGTCGACGTGATTCTAAGAAAGTGTTGTTAAATTAGAATGTTTATATTGTAGACAGGTTCTGCTTGACGCATTTAATGAGAGAACGATTGATGACGATGATCACGTGACTTTGGTTGGCATTGAGACTGCTTTATTGGATGAACGCCTGAAATGATTGGCATAGAACATGTAGAACGAGCAGTCGTCATGGTCATTGAGGTCGAGCCGTCGGCACCCCTACCCACTCTTTCCACCTGAAGACAAAAGGAAATGAAGGTTCCTGCAGAAGTATTAAAACATGAAAGACGTGTGTCCCCTCAAAGAAAATGACATAAATGCACTTAACCAACTCTGTATAATGTAGAATCGATCTGCCGAGTCTGTAAAAGTAAATAAAATGAACCACAATTTTATAAATCACACGTCATTTTTTTTATTCTTTTAGTTGGGTTCATCTTTCTGGTGAATATTCAAATGCCGTGGTTTTTTGGGGGGGTTCTTTTTTTCTTGTTCTTTTCTTCATTACTTGTCGGACACTTATCTTGCTTTGCGCTGGTGGGGATACTAATTAAGCGCATAATTATTTGTTTCTTCTCTATTTTTGAGAGAAATGTCCGACGTTTCAGGCCTCGTTATCTTAGAATCTTCAAATCTATATATTATGTAAGAATAAAAGAGATTTTAGTAACAAAAGGTGATGTAAATCAAATAAAGACAACAGGTAATTTAAAACCCATGACTGAGTGAGTACACCTCGATAAGAAGTGTACGTCCCAAGAAAATACTTCAACTCACTCTTGGTAATTATGATGCAACGATGTCTATTTTGTGATGTTTTTAACAACACAACTTTAAATTTAAAGAAAGAAAGTTTAAACTTACCATTGTTTTTTTTCTCTTTCTTTTCTTTCTTGATATATTGGACAAAGTAACTGAGAAATATTGTATTCATGGATGTGCTTCTGCGACAATCGCTCCTGTCGGAAATGCACACATTCAAACAAAACACACACCTTCCAAAAAAAAAATTGAAACCTAACCATACCCTTAATCTTAAACTTTACATATAATTCTAAACAAAAAATCCCTATTAAATCCCTTACCCTCACATTATACAGTGCGTCCCAGAAAAAAACGAAACCGAGATTTTTCGATGATTAAAGAAAAAAAAACAATAGACCTGTCATTTAAAGCTTAGAATATCCTTCTTCACCAGTTGGTATAAATAAGATGATTCTCCATTGGGTGAATAAAAAAAATTAGGAAAAGATAGAAAAGGGTAATTTGTCGTTGGTAACTGAATTTCAAAAAGAAAATCACATGTCTAAAAACTTTTATATCTCCTCATTAATTGTATACCTCTATAATGAAAAACGTACCACGTGAAAAAAAGAGATTCTAAAGACTTTTTTACATTGACAGGTCATTTGTTAATTTTATTTGTGATTGAGTTATGACGAATCATCGATCATTCTCAGTTTCGTTTTTTTAGGCGCGTTGTATATCTTCAGAGAAATAACTAAAAGAGCAATATTGTCGCAGGAGCAAATGTTCTTTTTATGGGGGGGGTCTGTTTGTTTGGTTTGTTTTTCACCATACAAAAACAAATATTTACATATTCAAATGTCGCGTTACCGCTTTCGTTAAGGGTTTTCACCTTTTTGTATTTCACTGCAAAATTGCTTCCATTGTCAGGAGGGGTGTCAAATTCATACATTTCTGGCAATGTTGACGCAGTCATCAATGCTGCTGTCGCACCGCCAGTGAAAGCAACTCCAGAACGACGTTACTGCATTATGACCAATCACAAACCATTGATCGATATAGAGTCATATTATTTGGTGTGACGGAACATAAGAGTGAACGCTGGAGAGGATATGAATTCCACCACTAAACGGATTATTTTGTTCGGTTTAAACTTTTTTATTTCTAATTCCTTTTCAGCGTATTGAAACCAAAAGCATCCGAAATATTCCTCATGCATATCTAATTTTCTAATATATCAAAATATGAATCATTTAAATACCTTGTGTCGGCATTGTGTGTGTAAACGCGCACTGTTGATTTAATTCTCTTTTTTCCTTGCACTCTAATGATTAACTTCTTTTTATTCTTTTACTTTTTCAATTTAATTTTCCGGAAAAGGGCACAGGAAGTCCACACGATCATGACAATTATCATGATTGTGTATACATTATTAATAATTGTGCAAACTCTATATCACAAAGTAAGATGAGTTAATCTGTAGAGTACAGGGGCGGTATGCTGTGATCCATATTATCTTTATTTCTTTTCATCTTGAAATAGAATTCGTATTCTAAAATCACTTTTTCAGATAAAATCTTAATTTAATATGAAATAAAAAATTGAGCTACATGTAAGAATAACACCCCGATGTGTATAGTTTTCATACAATTTTAATCAAGCACATGATGTAATGAAAACACTGACAAATCAAGAAAACAATGTTTATTGACAGGAGTAAGAAAGTGGGATGACCTATAGGTGTGACACACACAAACACATCCTACATACACACACACACACACACACAACCCTCACACTCCCACAGTGCTCACGGACCCTCTTCCACACATCGTGTATGTCATCCTTAAACCTACTGTTTTTTGGATATGGCTATAAATGCTTTGATCTATAAATTCATCTCAAAACGAGAATCGAGATGTCCCTTCTCTCTCTCTCAATTACACACACACCCACTCACTCACTCTTTCATTATCCCTCCCTGCTTCTGTTTCTGTTTCAGTCTGACAGTCTTTCTCTCTCTCCCAATCAATCTTCGTTACACACATACACACGTCCTCCCTTGTACTTATCTTGCTCCTTGTTGCAATGGTACTTTAGTTTAAGCCCACACTCGCACACTCCCCACGCGCATTCATTCATTCACACACACACACGCTTTTAGGTCATTTGGTAATGGAATATAAACAGGAAGGGGCCAAACATCGACACTTGTGATACTCCACAATGAAGACTTATTTTTATACTGTATTACATGGGAGAGAACGATACCACACTGTTGCTCTTTACTCTCCAGTATGATTAGAAAATTGTGTGCATTTCACCTAAATTTGCCCAATAAGAAACCAAAGGTCAACCAATGACCTACGGTTTTCATTCCTCTCGAAGGGCTTGATATATTTTATCAACGAAGAAACTGCATGAAGCGCATTGACTTGGCATGTACTGTATATTTTCAGGCCAGTTAAATCTTGTCATGATTATTATACCTATATGTTAATTTCGGAAACATGCATAAACAAGAGTGGAATATATTTATGGAAAAGTTGATCATAATATGTGGTTGAAAGCATTTTTAGTATTTTGCTTTCATCTTTTATTTTTCGTCGTTCTTCTAGTTTGGTATCCTTACTTTGAATAGGGCCGTTAAATAGGGGCACTCAGAATCCTAACTTCGAAATTGTCATGAGGTATCTTTAAAAAAATTCATTTAGATTTTTTAAACTTCAGTCAATATTGTTTTAATAGAGATCCATGTATAATTATGACATGTACGTTTGGTTTTAGATAAATTGTTGAATTCATTCATTTAATATCAAAATAAACGGGATGGCCGCAGTCATGACCACCACCCCCACTTCCGTTTTAGGCTACCCCTCCATTCCTTTTTAACAAACTCACTCGCATCTGAGAGGTGGGACGTAATTAAAATCAAAGCGGAGATTAACTTTTGAATGGGTATTTTATTCGGGTGTTGTTCTGGATTAGAAGGGAAGTCCATCCCAATTAAAGGTTGATTCGAGAAGGACAATCAAACCGGCTAAACGCTGGTGATTTCATTGGATGTAAAATAAGAAAGGTGATATCTAAAATTTCACTCAATTTCACATAACAGTTGCATGTATTTTATACAGCCTAGTCTGTATGCAAATAAAGGAACCAAATACCAACATATTCTTTAGGTATTTTATTACATGAAAATGATTTTCAATTTACTTCTAATTATAATGCGAAGCAAATATTGATTTCTCAGTGAGGTTTGAGTTTCCTTATTGTCAATCTGCGGAAAATGAAATAATGCATAAATCAAATAATAATACAAAAGAAACAGTGGGTGATATTTGCACATCACTGTGCGGTGCACAATTATAACTGTTTTGTGAAAAAAACGAAATCGTGAAATGTCATAATGTTATTTTCTACATCGGATTCTGATGAAATTTCAATATTATGTTGTGTAATCTTCAAATTAACCTTTTGCTAGCGTGGACTTGACCTTCAGGATATTCTTATTCATTCTCATACTCATTATTTGATCTTAGTAAGTCAAAATGTTCGTCAAAATACTTACTCTGACGTCAAGTCTTACAGAAGTAATCATTCACAAAAATATGGTTTAATCATTTGGCATACAGATGATTCATAGCTCCAGTTTTATGCTTTTATTAAGTGACTTCTTAACATTGGTTTGACTTTTAAAAAAATCTGAGCTAGAAGGTCACTCTTGTAACCTGTGTCTGTGATATGTTACAAAAATGAAGCCAAGAAAAAAATGCGTTCGAAAATAATAATTTAGTGCTTCAAAAATTGAAATATAAAGTGACCGGAAATATCATCTTAATTTCATCCCATACACTTATGTGTAGTATTTAGGCGTCTATGAGACAACTATTTACAAAATTGGGGTTTGCCTTGTAGTTTTAGCTTTTCATTCTCAATAATGGTTGTTTTCAGGGTTTATTAGTTCTAATACATGCACTAGTACACACGTTTCATCTTGGTTTGAATTTTTTTAGATTGGCTGCTCACAAAGTTAAACAATACCTTTATTAAGTGACTTCTGCACAAAGTAAGGAAAAGGCGTTTTCATCTCAAAATGTTCTATTTAAAAAAAAAACATGGGGCGTCCTGGTCTAGTGGTTATGACTCTCGTCTTTCAATCAAAGGGACCTTGATTCGAATCCTAGCTATGCAGTGGCGCACCAGTATTTTCAAACTAGGGGCGAAAAGACAGTTTGGGGGTAAAGGCGGACACAATTTTTTGCCCTTTTCTAAAAATCGAGCGCGAAGCGCGAGCTATTTTTTTTTCATAGGTATTACCAACTTGAAAACGGACATATTTGTGATTGAATGCATTGACTCGCGAAGATGATATCTCACAAAATATAATGCAAGCGCGAGCTGAAAATTCTTATTATCCTGAGTCGATAAGAGGACGTTCGGATGACTGTTTCTAACAATGAACAAGATGGGTATCTACCTAAACAATTGATGCGATCTCGTAGTATGAGCTGATTTTTTTTTTCTATTCACCATTTTTATAATTATTAACATGCAGGATGCGAAGATTGCTAAAAAAAAAGTGACAAATTTGAATCACGAAGAGAAGAATAAATTGTTCATATCGACATGAAAACTGGATTTTTAAGCCCCATTTAAATAGACCACATTATTATTGTTATTATCATTATCATTATTATCATTATTTTGATTATTATCATTATTATCATTATTATTATCATTATTATCATTATTGTTATCATTATTATTATTATTATGATTATCATTATTATTATTATAATTGTTGTTGTTGTTGCTGTTTTACAATGTTATTAAGATACTTCCTTAAGTAGAGTCTCCTCGCCTGGTTGCTACGTCCTCTCGATGCACCCCTCCCCCCCCCACCCTTGCATATTTCTGAATCACTGAGCCCCTGATCTCTCATTGAAAATCAGTGACAATGCGCTTCCCCTATTATGACCTTTGTCATTGCGTTCTTGTTCTCTTTCGATCGAAAAACTAATGAAATATTGACTCTTTTGTGACGTCATGCTCATATCGGAGTAGCAAAGGCCTTTAAGGCCAAGTTCTAAAAAACAAACGCTAAATGACGTCACGATATTTGTATTTGTTAATGGTTTGTTACCTGAGTATTTGAGGAATGATGAGATTTTTTTGCGTTTACGTTCACAATATTTGACGAGGAGTCTGGGATTTTCATTATCTAATTGATGAGGAACATTTACTGCACGTATAACCGTGCTAAATAACGAACTGTTGCATCTCATTTCTGCTCCTTTTCTTGGAGGAAAACGTCAAGAAAACACTATTTTGTGTATATTTCTGTACTTATACTACTGTAACAGAAACAGAAGATTAAGTTTTTGATTGATTGATTGATTGATTGATTGATTGATTGATTGATTGATTGATTGATTGATTGATTGATTGACTGACTGACTGACTGACTGATTGGTTGATTGATTGATTGGTTGGTTGGTTGGTTGGTTGGTTGGTTGGTTGGTTGGTTGATTGATTGATTGATTGATTGATTGATTGATTGATTGATTGATTGATTGATTGATTGATGGATGGATGGATGGATGGATTGATTGATTGTAGATAGATAGATTTTCTCTAATTAATCAAATACATAATCATACAAACCATTCCACAAACTCGGACAATTTCTTGTTTATAACACCGATTATACATATAGAGAAAATTAATTTTGCCATTAAAGATATAACTCAAAACATTTATTAAACATTAATTGATTAAGTTTGGTTTTCATCAATGATCAGTTAACATTGTAGTCTCATAACAACTGGAGCTGCCGCGCAGTCAAGCTTACCTTATATAGTGGCAACCCCTGCAACCTTCTAAAAATCGATATGTATTAATAGAAAATGCAATTTGTTCAATGTTTTGCTTGTCAGTTGTACGTATATCATAATCGTATTTTCTTTGTTTATGTGTTTATAAAAAAATGTGGCAGAAACCAATAAATGAAATATGAAATATAAATTTCAATTTCAAAAAATCTGTAAAACTAACAAAACAGTCAATAGTGTCATGGTATTCTGTTGTTTAATATTGCGGTAACTATTTGTATTTCTGTAGATGGAAATTATCTGCCCCCCCCCCTATTCAATTTTGTGTAATGCTGCCTTTTTAGTCAATTAATTGATTATCAACTTAAACGATCTTAACACAGGCGAACAGATGAGGGCATTGGGGGCCATAATGGAAAAAGGTGAGAAAAAGAAAGAAAAGGGAAATAAAAAGGGGTAAAATATTATACTAACCGAGAATTGTGTCAAAATCTATCTCAAAATCAAATGTTTGTATTAAAAAGGTCTGAATTTTATATCACTCACTGTGCTCGTTCGTAACCTTTTTTTATCAGAATGTTTACCCCATACGCAATGTCTGGCCCTCCGAGATTTCTGGCTCATTACGCCACTGGATCTTAGCTCACCATAGGTTCTTTACACAAAGAGATGCAATGAAACGCAGGTCTTACAAATCAAACGCAACTCGATTTTCAACCAATCAAAAGCACGTACTGTATACTAGACTTGATGCTTATCTGAGGGGAGGGGGTTAAACAATACTCTTTCTGCAACCGCCCCCATATGTACTTTCAGGCATGAATTTATAATGCTTGATCATGCCTATGGGTACGAAAGATGAACGCCAGGTTCCCGTAACACAAACGTGAGCAATTGATTGTACGCTTGATTTTTCACAATACTTATTGTACATTGTAGTCAATGCTATCAATTGTAAAGATATTATTTTATAGTGATAACTAGGCTTTGTGTTTCGGGCCCCAGGTCCCCTTTTTCGTGAAAGCTTTATCATGTTCCAAGATGACAGGGATCTCCGCAAGAGAAGAGTGGGGGGATTACAAAATGGAGATGACATAGGCTTAATATCAGGTCTTAGTGGCTGGATTTTTTTTTTCTTCAGTACAATTTGGAGAGCAAATAGAAAGGCTCCCTCTCTAAAAGGGGGCCATATTCTGTCCCGCCCCCGAACAGTGACCAGTAGACAAAAAAAAATCTCACTGCGCACTCTTTGCATCCGGTTCCACCTCACATGCCTCAAGGGAGGTTTTCTAACATGTCTAAGGGGATCCCACATATTAGTCGTAATGGAAGGGGGTTTAAGCGCGAGATTAAGAGCGAGACTGTTCTCATATAATTATGTCACACCTAGCGATTACTACCTTTAGAATACAAAAGTGAAAATCCAAGTATTCAATAAAACATTAAGGGTTACACTGCAAAAGCTCCGGTGTTGATTTAACACCAGCCCGGAATCGATATATGTCCACACCAGAGAAGTATTGAAACAACAGTTTGGAATCAAATCGATGCTGTTTTAATACGAGTTTGTGTTGTATAAACACCTATCTAGTGTTAGACCAAAAGGAAACTGGTGTTGTTTAAACACTTCTCTGGTGTGGACATATAAAGATTCCGGGCTGGTGTTAAATCAACACCAGAGTTTTTGCAGTGTATGTACCTGTATATAATATTATGGAGGGAATCAAGGTGCTTGCAGAAAACTTTATTTTATTTTGGAGCTCGTTTATCGTCGAATAATAAAAAAAAATTATAACCTCCAATTTCGAGTCAAACCAAACACTGAAGAAAAACTTGAGCATGACTTCAAATAATACAACAAATAAAGACATCCTTGATTTCCTCATTTCTGTTTATCTACTGGACATTCCTTGATATGTACTTAAATTCTAGTGTGAAATGAGAGCATAAACGATAATCAAATCGACAAATTCCATTATTTACCCCGCAAACAAATATATTGAAGCAATTATGAGTGGATTACCACAGGGATACCCATTAGGACCTAATTATATCACGTGGTGCCCTGTTTTCTTTATATCCATTAAACCCCTATATCATATAAGCTCGTTGAAAATGAATCGCTCTAAATCCCACCAATTCTTGAAACCACTATCAAAAACCCAGCGGGCCTATCAGATTTTTCTAACAAAAAAAAAGATTCATTAGATACCACAACATCACTTTCCTGCTTTTGATGTACCAGAAAATTTTAAGAAAGTAGTCATGTTCGCATGTCATTGGAGATTTTCAATAAATCATCAAATCGTGATGTAGATGTTGCTCATACCGACAACCTAGTTGCAATCTCATTATCGGAAATGGGAGACGAAGAATAAATGCGCGTAAATACATATAGTACGTGGATCTGGACTGGCCTTGGTGGGCATCTTGATATTCAAGAAATCTCGAACAGTTTTTAATAGCAATGCACGGTTAATCGCCAAATCTTGCTGCATTTACACGTAGATTTTTCCCATTTTGACAACTTAGGTACGATCTCTTTATCAGAAACAGGAGATGAAGAAATAAATGCCCGTACATATATCTGGGGTGGCCCTGATGGTGGGCATCTCAAAATTCAACAAACCCCAAATACCTTTGATAAACAAAGCACGATCTTAAGCTTGATGACGTGAGAAGCGTTTGTTTTTCCTTTTTTATGTAATGTAGTACTTTTACATGAACAGCGTAAAAATGAGAAATGGAGAAATTAGACCAGAGATACGTGTGATATGTCGGACATGATTGTATAAATAGTGAAATGTACAGTCTGGGCCCCGTCTTTTAAAGAGATACCATTGATCCGATCAACCTCAAGTATATGGAAATCCATCGACGTCACAATTTTTTTATTCAGGAAATCTGCACAATGTCCTTTGTAAATAAAAGGAAGCACACTGAATTTTCAAGATAACTATAGGTGTGTATGAAAATGTATCCAATCAAGAAAATAATTCGAACAAACACGTGTTTTAAATTTTGACATTGCTAGCTTTCCATATTTGTGATTGATTGTAACTCTTTGTAGGACGGGGCCCAGACATGTCAGATAGTTTTCATACTACAATTAACCAAACCCGCATACATTCGTAATTCCGAAACTTCGTTATTCCGAAGGTTCGTTATTCCGAAGGTTCGTATTTCCGAAGGTTCGTAATTCCGAAAGTCCGAAAACGAAATGAGGTTCGTAATTCCGAAGGTTCTTTAATCCAAAAACGAAATGAGGTTCGTAATTCCGAAGGTTCGTTAGTCCGAAAACGTAACGATTAAGATCGAACCTTATTTCGTTTTCGGATTATCGAACCTTCGGAATAACGCCACAAATGTTCGGATTAACGAACCCTTTTACGTTTTCGGATTAACGAACATCGAGGTAAAGGCAATTTACGTGTTTCGGAATAAAGAACCTTCGGAATTACGAAGTGTAACCATTAAACCAATGAAAGTTGACTCTAACTTTGCCGATCGGATGACATGCTCTGGACTAGTATTTTGTTTCGTTGAATGACGGCATCATTAAATTAGGGTTTGGCTAGAATTTTTCTGTCAATAATAAAATTCGAACAAAATTTTATACAGCCAAAATAACAAGACGAGAACATTTTGCACCCTCACCACCTTCACACTCACATCAATTTTGGAATTTTTTTTTGTTCAATTATCTGTTTCTTGCTGTTTCTTCCTCCTTCTCTCATTCTTCTTTCTATCTTCTGTTTAACCTTCTTCATTTTCTTCTTCTCCTCTTCCTTCTCCCTTTTTTCTTCTCCTCCTCCTCCTCCCTTCTTCTTCTCCTTTTCCTTCTACTAATTCTACTACTTCTTCTCCTCCTCTTCTTTTTCCCCCTTTTATGTTCTCTTTCTGTCTCTTTCTCCTTTCTTTCTATCTTTCTTTTTTCTTTCATTTTTCTTTCATCTATTCTTCATACATGTATTTGATACATACGCCCCTTGGTGGCATGATCATTATTTTTACTCAAACTCGAATAGCAGCAGTGTCCTAATTTGTGAACAAGGATCACATGCCTTTGCCGTCAGCCCGTCACTATCAGAGGGCGCAAAACAACATAAAAGTTTGGGTTTTATAAGGGGGAAAGAATAAGTGGGAGAATAAGAAAGAAAAAAAATATAGTTCTAAAAATGAAAGCCAGAAGAAACA
The DNA here is from genome assembly GCF_018143015.1 of Lytechinus variegatus. Lineage (NCBI taxonomy): Eukaryota > Metazoa > Echinodermata > Echinoidea > Temnopleuroida > Toxopneustidae > Lytechinus > Lytechinus variegatus. The sequence goes on along the minus strand of NC_054750.1, from coordinate 28,230,035 downwards.
AAAAGGAAAAGTAAGAGTTTCTTTTTCAAGTAAAAAGGAAAGAAAGAAAGGAAGGAAGGAAGGAAATAAAAGACATAAGAAAGGCAGAGAGAGAATTAATAGAAAAAAGAAATGGAGTAAATGAATAACAAAATAATGGACTTATTGATGTCAAGTAAAGGGCCTTCCTCAGGTAGGCATTGGGGAAGCGCCAGAGAGTAACTGAATTATTATCAATACATGCAAATCATTGGATAATTTGATCACATGATGATCACATATTATGGCGAAAGCTTTATTAATACTTAATCCAAGTGATTGAAGTTCATCAACCTGGGGCCGATTGCACGAAAGGGTCTTTCCAAGGACGGTCTTTCGTGTCGCCAATCTTTTATGATACGCTATAAGCGGGGTGTTTCTGAAATTTATGATAAAGAATAGGATTCGTTAGCTTACTTTTAAATCAAATCTTATACAATTTCATGATATATCATATCATTTTATAAACAAATATTTTATTAATTTTAACGGACGAATGAATCATGTTTGCAGATGATTTATTTAAAATGCGTTTCACATGGCGCATCATAAAAGATGGGCGACACGAAAGACCATCTTTGCAAAAACTCTTTCGTGCAATCAGCCCCAGGATAGAATGGTGAGAAGAAATTAGAGGTGAATGCCCGACTGCAATTTTCCCCCTTCCTCTTTCTTTCATATTTATTTATTATATTCTTGTGTTCCTCTCTCTGATTTCTTTCTCATTTCTTTTAGCCCCCCCCCCCCCTGACTTCCCATATCTCTCTCTTCCTCTCTCCCTCTCTCTTTCTCTCCCAGTGTTTTACTTTCTTGCACATATCTCTCTATCACACAATTTACCCCCCCCCCCTCTCAAAACTCTCTCTCTCTCCCTCTCTCATTCTCCCTTTCTTTTTTAACCTGTCTGCTCAATAGTAATGCTGAAATATATAAGTATGTATGTTTTATCGCAAATTTCAAATGCATAATTTGACTACTTACTTCCCCCCCCCCTCCTCCCCTTTCTCCCCCTTGTTCGTTACCATACATAAGAAGGTACAAAAATTCCAGCTAACGTTGGTACCATAACCCTTCAATTATAAATCTAATTTTAAAAATATATATATTTTCTTAAAATTTGACCCAGTATTGCAAGGCATCATACGGCCCTCTATATGGAGATGGATTAACATAATTCCATGAAAGAGCGTTCACGTTTTCAACAATTATCACACAAATTGCACTATCAACATGTAATTCTTAGCTTTTTTATTTTTATTCTGGTGAAACCATTCACTCACTTGCAGTTTTGAAAGACATTTTGCATTCCATAAGCAAAGAAATTATGACAATCAAAATGCACACTTGGCAAAAATGGGATACAGAATCACGGTTACACTTCGTAATTTCGAAGGTTCGTAATTCCGAAACATATAAATTGCCTATACATCGATGTTCGTTAATCCGAAAATGAAAAAGGATTCGTTAATCTGAATATTTGTGGCATAATTCCGAAGGTTCGTTAATCCGAGAACGAAATGATGTTCGTAATTCCGATGGTTCGTTAGTCCGAAAACGAAAAGAACAACGAACCTCATTTCGTTTTCGGATAAACGAACCTTCAGAACAACGAACCTTATTTTGTTTTTGCAGATTAACGAACCTTCGGAACAACAAACCTCATTTCGTTTTCGGATTGTCGAACCTTCGGAACAACGAACCTTATTTCGCTTTCAGATTAAGGAACCTTCGGAATATCCGAACCTTCGGAATAACGAAGCTTCGGAATTACGAATGTATACGCAGAATCACATAGAAGCCCCTCCTTCAATTTGAAATTATCAACCATACTAAAAATTGGTAACGTGGTGCAATAATCTTCTTTGAAAAAAAATGCCTTTAATTTTTAAGTTATATACAATAATTCAGCATTCTGAACCTGACAACACTGATTTGACCTATTCTTGCCAATTCAAGAACAATTCCAGTCTTAATTTGCTGCCTTTTTAACAAAGAATTCTGAATACATTCCTCACCTGCAAAGTTTATATGATTTATTTCATGAAAACATCTGAATCTGACACAACAAATTTCATTTGACCAATTTTAAAGGAAAGCAAACGATTTTGACACTATTATTCCACACGGGTGATTCCGGGAAGCATTCTTAAGCTAAAATAAATGAAGCAGTAATCCACAATTATATGTCTTATAGAATCCATGAATATTTCTCTCCTTTTAGATCTAGAAGCAAAACAGAACCAAGGAAATGTAAAATATTCACTGATACATCAATCGATCAAGATTTCCTTTCATAAATACCAATAGAAAAATGCAGAGAGATCCACCATTGTTATTAAATCCTCGCCTCATATTCTACCCACAAACTATTCAAATTTATAGAAATTTTGCACTTATGGTACCTTTTTCAAAGAATGAAATAACCTCTTTTGATCAATTTTCATAAATCACATATAGAATTTGCAACCTGTTGCAAAATAAAGCATTTGAACATATTTTTTTTCAAACTTCATCATAAATTAATTACATATTGCCAGAGTATGACGTTTGGAAGATGTGCACAAGACATATATAATGTTGATTACTTTATTTATCATCAATAATTCAACAAATGTATCATTTACATGTATTCATTTAATAAATTGCAGATTGATATCCATCTGTTTCATGTATATTCTGTCAAACCTAAGCCCACATGGTTTTATCCTACTACTACTACATCTACAACCAGTTTTTCTACTAACCATTTGGTCAAATTATACCATTTAGTCCATTCACCTATTTGTCCAATCTTAAGATTAATAGGCTTCATCAATATTCTCTCATATTCACTTGGTCTCAATACCATTAGTATATGATGAACTATTCATAAATTAAATATTATTTGGCAAAGATAATTTTCAGAAATCCACAATTATATGTCTTAAAGAATCCATGAATATTTTCACTCCTTTTAGATCCCGAAGCAAAACAGAGCTAAGGAAAATGCTCAAAATATTCGCTGATAAATCAATCGATCAAGATTTCCTTTCATAAATACCAAATAGCAAATGCAGAGAAATCCACCATTGCTATCAAATCCTCGCCTCATCTTCCACCCACAAACTATTCAAATGTATCGAAACTTGGCACTTTTGGAACCTTTTTGAAGAACGAAATAACCTCTTTTTGATCAACTTTCATTAGCCACATATTAGATTTGCCTGTTGCAAGATAGAGCATTTGACTTTAAATTTTAATTTCAAAGTACGTCATAAAAAAATATGCGTTGTACAATTTGGAAGACGTGAAATAGTGACAGACAATGAGGTTTGGAAGACGTGCACAAGAACCATATGTTGATTACTTTATTTATCATCATCAATAACTAACAAATATACTGTATCACTACCATGTATTCATTTGGTGAATTGCTGGTGGTATTCGTCTCCTTTATCTGCACTATGTCAAAGCTAATCCCACATGGTTTCATCCTACTTCTACATCTACAACCAGTTTTTCGACTAACCATTTGGTCACATTATACCATTTAGTCCATTCACATCTTTATCCTCTTTTCAGTTAGGCTTAATCCATTTCCTATAATATCAACTTGGGTCTAAACACAACTTAGTATTATGATAACTATTCATAAAGTGAATCTTATTTGGCAAAGATAATTTTCAGAGGTTATAGGAATAGGAGTTTATAGCTTTTCTATCATTTTTCTTTCAGGTGAGGTAGCCAGGAAAAAATGGACCAACGTGAGGGACAGCTTCCTGAAGAATGGAAAGATAACAAAGGAGAGGGAAAGTGGCGATGGAGCTTACCACTCAATTACATGGACATACAAATAAGTGAGGCCATGGATCTCCCGGTTCTTTACATACAGAATCAAGAATGAGTTATTCGAAGAACGGTTTGCTTTCTTGTTCCAAGGGAAGAGAAAATATAGATACATCAATTTGAACTCATGCTAAGAAGTGAATTGCTATATCTAACTAAATCTTAATCATGCTTCACTCGACCGTAGGTATAATAAAAGGGTTCTGGCATTTGACAAAGATAAATTTCAGAGGTTATACGAAAACAATTTTATTGGATTTTTAACAATATCTTTTTTAGGTGACGTAGCCAAGAAAAAAATGGACCAACAAGAGGGACAGCTTCTTCAAGAAGTGAAAGAAAATGAAGGAGAGGAAAAGCGGCAATGAAGCCAATCATTCAAGAACACAGAAATACAAATATAGCGAGGCCATGGAATTCCACGTTCCTCACATACATCATCAAGAATGAGTTATTCAAAGAACAGTATTTTGTTTTCTTAACCAAGGGAAGAGAGAACATGGGTACGTCAATTCGAATTGATGTGCCCATGAAATGAATTGCTACATCTAACTAAATCTCAATCGTGCTGCACTCAACCCATGTGTAGTAAATGGGTTCTTGCAAGAATAGAAATTCCTTGACATGCCTGTCGTGGTGCGCCTGGAAGGCAGTCGGGTGTGTGTATTCATGGGGGTGTTATTTCAGTCTTATTGAAAGTGTAGTATTATGTTTGATGGTTAGCTGCCACTTTCGAAGAACAACAGAGTAGATAGATGATAAATCGTCGAACCCTGACAGAAGGGCATTAATGCGCACGAGCCCTTGAAAGTACTTATTGAGTAATTCGTCTGACAGCCAGTGCTTGTGGCCATTTACAATGCATGATTAAGTCATTACTACGTCATAGGAGGCATTTACAGTTATTCAGTACCAAATGAAAAAGCTATCAAAACTCTATCATACAGCACTGAAAAGCCCTAATGATTTTTCGGTAGAAAAATGAGCTTAAGCTCTTCTGCCAGCCTTTGAGCTAATGCCCTTCTGTCAGCCGTGCAATGATATACAAGAATATTATATATGGAGATTGTTGATGTTGTGTATGAAACAAATGTAAAATTATTTTCAACAAACACAATGCTTACTTGTATGATAAATGGTGTACTTGATTGCATTTAATGACAAATTGTGAATATGCAGAAGCAAATTGTTTACTGGCTTTTTTTCCATTTGTACAAATGAAGTTTACTAGAGTATGTTTTTCTGAATTTTCCTCCATAAAGGAAATTTAATGTACTGTAGATATACTTTGTAATAGTATCTGAAAGAATTATGTAGTGTTAATGGAATAATTTGATAGTGTGATTGTATGATGAGTGAAGATAATAACACTACTGTGATTGTTGTCGTGTAAGCAGGTAGGAGAGGTCAACAGTTATAGAACGAAAAGTGTCAGGAGTCTCGAGGTCCGCGACCAGAAAGGGAACATCAAAAGGTCTCTATGAGGGATCATGCTGCCGACATGATGGTTTGGAAATCTGCTAAATTCCTCTTCAAGAATGTGGAGATGAATAATAATAATGATATAAAGTGGGGAGCAAATGTAGATATTGGATTTTTCTCTTTACAAAAAAGAAAGCTGGTGAATTTCATCTACATGTAACACAGTACCAGATCTCCAGACTGTTCTTGATAAATCAATATTCAATATTCACTTTTATAGGACCTACACTTTGGGACACTCTTGACAATGCCATCCAATGAAATAAATAATGTGATGAAATACATATATATATATATATGATGCAGTATTTGGTACCCTGGGGTACCAAATGATAATCCGCCATTTTGTTGAATTATTTATTTTATTTTTTGCGCTGTACCCTGGGTTACCAAAAAATGTGTGCAAGTATATTTTAATGTTTTGTACAGATTTTTTTCTTCTTTTTAGTGATTTTATGTAACAATTGATGCATGCAAATGATAACTTTATTCTAATTTTCATGTTCTGTTCTAATCTTCAATGTTCAATAATGAGTTTTGGGACTATAAGCTAATCTTTTGTGTAAGTTAGCTGTCGAAAAGTATACTTAAATTCTTAAGTATAACATAATTTGTTTATTATTATTGGCATTAGATTGTATCAAAGAAAGGAAATAGGCGTTTTGATCATTGTCCCCATTCATTGTCATGAGTGTCGCACCGATCTTACGACCGTGATCACCATGACAACAATGTAACTGTACACTATTACAACACGAGATGGCGCTGCACCACGCCGTACCCCGGGGTACTACGGTACCCCGGTGTACGGCGTGGTGCATCATATATATATATATATATTAAGGTAATTGTAAGAATTGCTCATATTGCTCACAAGTTCTGATTTTACCTGCTGAATAGTGATAAGCAATAGTTTGATAAGGGGTCTCACTAAATTTTCAGGAACGGAGGAGTGAAGCACGAAGAAGGTTGAGCTACGAAGCTGTTCCAAGTCCCAGGTCTAGTGTTGGTTTCGGTTGTGACAACATACAAATAAGTAAGGAAGGGAAGGATCAGAGGGGTGGACATGCAAATACAATCCTCATGCAGACAATGGGTGATTTCAAGTTCGGTGTTGACCTTGGTGTTGGTGTTAGTGTTGAAATTTTGATTGCTTCCCCTAGCTCCAAAACTTATTCAGAGTTTGTAAAACTGATCCAGATCACATTATTGACATCTAAACAACTAGTGAGTGACTTTTCGGGACCATCCTCATTTTATGTTTGGTGTTATAATCGTGTAAAAATTGACCCAACACCAACACCAAAAGGTCAACACTGAACTTGAAATCACCCATTGACATTTGCTATCATGGATCGTGTGACAACAGGCGAAACAAAGAAGCAAGTACCTGCATCACAGCTTGATCCATACACCTTCTTACCTCCACCAGAAGTCTTGGAAAAGCAGCGAGAGAGGGCAATTTTCATTGTTCGCAAGATTCTTCTGGAATATATATCCCCACATTACATCTCAAAACCAAAGTTCCCCAAAGAATTCTTCATCAGCACACCAAAGAAATGCAGGCAAAATCTGAATGTGTAAGTGTTAACAATTTTTTTATAGGCCTAGTTAAGCCATACATTTACAATCTGTTAACAAATAAAATATATATATATATATATATATATATATATAATATATAGCATTGAGAGTATACCTTTTACCTAGTTTCCTTACAGAGGCAGAGAGGGAATATTACAAAAAGGGGGTTAATGTTTAATAATTAAAATATCTTATATGCTACATTTTTTAATGCATTTCAAGTTTAATTTGCCCTATTCCTTTTCTCTCAATCTCCCTTCATGATTTTTTTATAGACCAATAAATGAGTCTGAATCTCTCTTCTCACAATGATAATCTATTTCACTCACTCTCATTTGTGCACTGTCTTTCCCTTCGGAATTCAGAACAATTGTTTTAATATTTGTCTTGTATCACTTTTTCGGCAGAGATATATGCTATTCATATTATTTCCACAATTAGCCAATCCGATAGTATTTGATATGCCTGTATATATGTGTTAACAGGTGACATTAGGAGTAGTAGACGCAGATCCAAGTACAACCCAAGGAATGATTAAAGGGGAAGTTCACCCTGAAGAAAACTTTGTAGTAAAAATAGCAGAAAAAATAGTAAAACGTATTGGTGAAGGTTTGAGGAAAATCCGTTAAAGAGTAAGAAAGTTATTAGAGTTCAAAATTTTGGATTTGTGACGTCATAAACGAGCAGCTGCCCCATGTGTTATGTAATATAAAATGTATGAATTTCAAAATTTCGTATGGTTCCTGATGACTTAATTTTGTTTTCTTTTCATGATCGGGTGTGAAACGATTTGTATATTGATATACAAAAGTTACAGTGAAAACCATTTTCAATTTTCTGAGAAAATGACATTTCATTGATTTTTTACCATTCGCTATGTATGAATGCTGCTCGCATATGACGTCACAAATCAAATGATTGAAATTCTCATAACTTTTCAATTATTTGATAAATTTTTCTCAAACCTTCGGCAATATTTTTTATTATTTTTTCTGCTATTTTTACAATAAACTTTTTGTCAGGGTGAACTTCCCCTTTAAGGTGATGGAAAGTCTTCAGAAGTATGTCCCAGTGGTAAAAGACAAACCTGTGCAATGCCTTTTACGTTGTGATGGCTTGACAACTGAGAGGATTCTGAATTCTCAACGAGCAAGGAGCAACGGGGAGAAGCGGGATGATCGTTTGGAAGGATTCCATGCGTGTCCCCAAGAATTTCACAAAGAAATGCTTCACATGCAGGTAATTTTTCATTGCTGTCTCCTGTCAGGCTAACTTTTTATCACTTTTCAATAAATCTGTCATAATCGAAGCTAACCTAGTACTAGTCATCCTTTTCAGGGGTTAGGGGTATGGGCATGTGCTTGCAGATATTGGAATGACCCTGGGCTAAGAAAGCACTGTACTGCTATTTGAGTAAATGGCATTCTTATTATTATTATTCATTTCAAAATACATTAATATAGTACAATACAAATCATATGAACAGTAGGACATACTTGACATTGTACAAAGGACCAGGTGGGTGTTTCATAAAGCTGTTCGTAAGTTAAGAGCGACTTTAAGAACGACTGGTGATCCTTCCTTATGGTAAATGGTATATTCATTGGTGATGGTTTAGCGCATAAGAAAGGTTCACCAGTCGATCTTAAAGTCGCTCTTAACTTGAGAACAGCTTTATGAAACACCCACCTGGAATAGAGATGAGGGGGCTGCCTCACCTGCCTGGGTTTGGAAAAGGTAACTAGATTACCATGACCCACAGGTCTTCCTTCCCACACCCCTTTACCTCCATCCAGGTCAGTATAGGAATACAAAAATAAACACTGATAATCAGTGGGTATTGTCAATGGCCACATGATAATATACATTATCTACAAAACTATAACATCAAATTCTGCAAAAATCTCATGTTTCATTAATTATGCTAATTTATGCGTATAATCATAAGTTTGCTGCGATTAATAAAATAATGCCCCTGAAACGCTAAGTTTTGTTTCACATACTCTCGATAGGCATCTGATCAAATTTATTAAAAAAAATTTCAACATCACATTTATTTTCTTATGTATTCTATTGTTTTCTAAATTTCTTATGTATTTCCTTGTTTTTCGACTTTTTGTTTTTTATTGTTTTTTCAATGGAAATTGTCGGGGACTTTATTTTGACCATAAAAAAGATAAAATTAATTGATTTTAAGCAGTAAAAGGAAAAATAATGATATATTTATGAATTTTGGTTAAAAACACTATTTGCATTGGATTTGTACACAAATTCAAGTTTTTAAGTAATTTTGGGTGTGCATGCACTTACAAAATGTTGCGTAAGTTCCAAACCGCGTACCCGGGGGTCACAATTTTGGTCTCAAAAGTTGTGCCAGACTTGAAAGTGAAAATTCAGTGAGCGACGCGGTCAAAAAAATTTGCGCTGCGGATTTATCGCGAAAAATGTCGAGGGGGGGCTGAATCAGCCCCCCAGTCTTTTTAGGGTTAAGCACAAAGAGATCCATTCCATGATGACCATCGATGTACATAGGTAGATCTAATTATAACTAGTCTTTCTAAACATTTTGATTGAAATTAGGACTCCAACAAACAATTCTTCGGTGGTGCAAGCCTGGCAGACAGAGGAACCATTGCCCAGTTGAAGAGTAACTTCAACCATCGTTCGTTCCAAAGTGATGTCATGAAGTCTTTCCAACATGTATGGGACTTGTACAAGGTAACGATTGATTTGCTCTTCTTCAATTCTCTTTCTTTAGGGTAAGAGATAAAAATCAGAGACAGTATGACAATAAAATTAATGGTCATGATTTGATGTAACATAGAAATAATCAATCCTCCCATTTTAGACATTATCCCAAGAAAATGCTGAATCATATTGTTTGATTTGTAAGTGACTGGATAGATATAATGATTCGAGGGTCTTGACTTAATTGTAATTTATGCACTGTGTATATGTTTTTCCCTTGAATTCAGTTCTCAACAGAAGGTCATGTCTACTTTACACAATGAAGTTATGAGGAATGCAACAGCTCGATGACAAGCCAGAAGGTTTTCCCGATGGTGCTATAACCGAAGAACAGATTAGATGGGTCAATCCACTGTCACAGAGAGTTGTGGATTTTTGCGGGACAACTCCCGACCAAGCAGGCATTCATGTTGCAGCAGAAGCATTCTCAGAGGCGACCCAAGATCTGTCAGAGACAGCCCTACAGTACTGTATTTGTCATTCAGGTAAAGAGTTTTATTATAGCTGGCCCATGTGATATATCTATGACAGATTTCCAATATGGAGGTTAATGGAAGGTAATTCTAAATGTGCAGACAACTCCAAGTTAGGAAATCAACTTTTCTCTCATATTTCGCAACATGTCTTGTAAGCCAACTGTAGGTGATAAGTAATTATAGTCCATAAAAAATAATCAGTTATACATGCAAGGTAAATGGTAAGTCAATATGTAACGAAGTATAGAATATATAGTTACCGTAGGGTCCGTAAGTATAGTGTATTGTTGACAGTAAAGTTACCCTACGGTAACTATATATTCTATACTTCATTACATATTGACTTACCATTTACCTTGCATGTATAATTGATTATTTCAAGTGGACTATAATTACTTATCTCTGTTATATATTGCATTGCATTGTATTTACCATTGTTATTAGTAGGCCTATATTTTGTATTTTATATATTGGTTTAGATCCTGATGAAGGGCATGTGCCCGAAAGCTTGATGAAGATGGGTATTGACCTTGCTACGGCCCTCTCCATACTACTGATCTCAAATATAATTATGAAGGAGACCCGTACACGTACATCGCCAAGAATGATCACATTTATATATATATATATATATGTTCTCTTCAGACCATTAATTACTTTATATCAGTGTCAATGTCTTAATTTTTGAAGCATACCCTATAAATATAATAACATGTAATTTTGCGTTGTTTATAATGTTACATGTTAATTTCAGTGTGCAAGTGTTTTTATTTACAATGTCATATTTAATTTTTTCTCCTTCTACAATAAGGAAAAAAGACAAGCCGATTGTACCTGAACAGACTGTTATGGCTTCTGCTGCAACAACTTCCAAATAGGAACAGAAGGTAAAAATCAGAGAGCAGGGCACTCAAACACATTTTTAATAGAAGCAATGTGTGTTGCTGTGAAATAAGTATCATGGATGTAATTGCGGGAAGGGGGTACAAATATTTCATGTATTTGCAAAGTGGGTATATGGGAAGAAGAATGTTGTTATTTTACTGTGTAATGAATTACATGTTTTTTATTACATAAATGTTCACATGTTTGAAACTTTATATTTTAGATGTATGTGAAAGGGACAATGTTTGTTGGAATGTTCAATACGATTGATTTTGCAATAGGAAATTTATTTCAATAAGGAAAAAAGACAAGCCAATTCTACCTTAACAGACTGTTATGGCTTCTGCTGCGACAACTTCCAAATAGGAACAGAAGGTAAAAATCAGAGAACAGGACACTCTAACACATTTTTAATAGCAGCAATGTATTTTGCTGTGAAATAAGTATGATGGATGTAATTGCGGGAAGGGGGTACAAATATTTCATGTATTTGCACAGTGGGTATATGGGAAGAAGAATGTTGTTTTTATTTTACTGTGTAATGAATTACATGTTTTTTTTATTACATAAATGTTTACATGTTTGAAACTTTATATTTTAGATGTATGTGAAAGGGACAATGTTTGTTGGAATGTTCAGTACGATTGAATTTGCAATAGGAAATTCATTTCTGTCCAAGCACTTTTAGTACTTGTTTCATGTCTTCAGGCAGGGAATTCAGAAAAGGAGATGCAAATGCATGAAGAGTTGAAATGCTATCTCAACCGACTGTACGTTGCTGGTTTCCACTACCAACAGGACTTACACGTAACTGAAAAGTTATCAACGAATTTGGAGGGAAAAGGTTCTTTAATAGAGAATCTGGCCAGACATGACATACAGGTAAAATATGTCACACAGCTGATTGATATGTGTATAAAAAAAACAGTCCAAATCTGGGTGGGGAGGGAATTGCAGAATGCTGGTCATGATATGTACACATCTTTGCATCCAGTAACGGGAGAGGACTTGGTGCACTTACGTGACAACTTTAGTTGTCCAAATCCAAATCTGGGTGGGGAGGGAATTGCAGAATGCTGGTCATGATATGTACACATCTTTACATCCAGTAACGGGAGAGGACTTGGTGCACTTACGTGACAACTTTAGTGGCAATCATCCCTGGTATTTTGCCTAATGTTGCAACACGATTGGAGACAAAAAGAAATACCTTAATCAGTTTCACTGTATGCTCCTTCCAAGTCGTACAGCAACTGGGTGGAGGCTAGATCCTGCCCACCTGTTACAGATCTTGACATTTAAATTTCATATCAGACAAATTTTATGTCAGAATATGGGGGGGGGGTTGGCAGGGAAATAGGGGGTAGTCATTCAGCTGCATTGGCATTGTCACTCCAAAAGCATGACTTAAAATTATTACACAGTATTCCATATCGGATCCCTGACCACACATATTAATTTGCCATCTTTTATGAGAGTGACTCGAGGGAAAATTTAGAAGAAAATCTCGCTGCATATAAACTCTCTGACAATGTGATTGAAGAATCTGAATGTGACCTATCTAACCTGTACTTGTTTGGGGATGAGATGTTCATCGTAAAGGTTTTAGAAGGGTATGGCAAATTGAGTCCAACATCCGAAACAGGATGGAATTTGTACCAGTGCAATAAAGAAGAAAAAACAAAGAGTTGGCACCAAATGGGCGTCGAACAGACAGAGAGGAAGTACTGGACAGGTATCACCAAGAGTCCCTATTTTCAGCACATTCCATTATGTAATGTCATTTTTGACATCATGCATGGTTTCACCAAGATAGTGGAAATGCTCCTCAACCTCGAAGTTGAGAAGATACATTTGGAAAGCAATAAGTACGAGGAAAAAATCAGGAGCAGGCACGAGAATGGTACTTCTAGAAAATTTGACATGTAATAATAACCACAGTGGAGCCCGTCACGGCAACTTTCATATACATTTTGATAAAAATGGTCATCCAGAGCGAATCTCCTTATCACGTCGTCCATCGCTATGAGGTTAAATTTTTCTTTTCTGGATATTGAACATTCTAGCTCTTGGAAATTACCAGTTATTTCTCAATATCCACAATAATGATAAGGTAATGATCATTTTCAGTGATCAGTAAATTTTTGAGAGAAACAGGTGTTAGATTTATAGAGGAATATAATATGTAAAAGTCCAAATCTAATCAGATTGTGCATGTGATCACTAACCGGATATCATGTGATCTAATCACAGCGGAAACAGTGTGTGTTGTGGAATATACTAGTAACTTGTGCACGTAATACAACCATTGCAGTCTGAAATTAGTTCGAGGCAACAAATTTTTTTGGAGGTCCCAACGTTTTTGTTTTCCCCAACGATAAAATAGCGATATTTGTCAACTCTTTTTAGTCATTTCATAATCAAACAGAATCGGAAAACAATGGGGAAGAGGAGAAAGACCGCAGCTGAACTGGCTCAGACACATTCTCGAGCAAAAGGTTGAAGTCGAGGCGCCCGCCAGACAAAAACAACAGTTGCCTCACACACAAATCAAACGGTAGCTCCAACGGGAAGCAGTAGGCCTACGAGTACGATGGGGAATGAGCCCGGACAAACCCCCGCATCCACTGCAGCAGGAGCAGCGCCAGAACCCATTGACGTTGAACAGGGTCGTTAATCCAGCCGTTCAGCTAAGAGGCAAGCAGCCTCACCAGGGCCTGTGCTGCAACCATCCACTCAGGGTCAGACTCAGAGTTGTCCCAGCACTAGTTATAATACCGCAGGTGTGCCTTCCCGACCTGAATACATATCTGTACAAGATCATACAGATTCATTCTGTGTAACTGGCCATGCTAACAATAACATCACAGGGCACGAATCGCAAAATATTAGAGAACAAAATCAGTCTGGGATAGTACGAGAGACCCCATTCACAACATCCTTCCCCGCAATTGTACCTCCTAGTGTTCACATAAGAACCAACCTAACTCAGAGTGCACACTGTGTCCATGATAATGAGGCCACAGGGCCAAATAACCAAACCGTAATCAATACAGAACATAGACCTAACACAGAGAACATGAATAGGGGCTATCACTACCCTCACCATTCCCCGTTAAACCAAGGAGATATCACCTCTAACTGGAGTCATAACAGAGCGAAGCTTCTTTGATCGGCCTCTCATGCCGCGAGCCGGAGCGCAGCGGGTGTTCCACTGTGATTTACGACAGCTGTTCTTCCGTCCCTTTCGATCAGCGTATTTGCGCATGCGCATTGCGCTGGCTTTGCTGCTCGAGCGATGTTGTTGTTTACGACTTACAGTCGGATTTCAAAATGGCGAACGCGAATGTGGAAGACGACTATGGTGAAGATAATCTTATTTTAGACGAGGAATTGTTGTTTTTATCGGAGATCGATGATCTAGAGTTAGGGCCAGACGAGTGGGAAATTGGAATGACTGGTAAGATATTTTTATAAAATTTGAGATCGAGCTGTATAGTGTTAAAATACAGGTTATGGCCAGCGCCGCGCAGACTTGACTAGTCTGCCGTGCCGCTCTCGTCTTCGCCTAAGCTGGCGGCGTGGATGGATGCGATAGCCGGGTCCAGCTACACTGGGCTGGGTGCGTTACTAGTCAGGAGAGTTCAGCCCATGTAACATTAGTGAATGATTTTTATTCTTTCAGACTTTAACTTAGAAGTCTCCTGACTACTGTATGCGTTACCGAGTCATTGATTACCATGAATGATTACTGAATACTGAATTCTGAACGGAGTTAGGCCTACTTTGTTTTTTCTATTTGCTTTGCATTGAAACAGGGATAGAAATTTTAAAATGATCATGTTCAAAAACCTGACTGCATTCGAATACAGACCAGCCCCGGCCCAGGCTACATGTAGGACAGATGAAAATGAAGGTGACAGAAGAACTACCAGTCTTAGGAGTTTAGGGATGCATAACTTACTTATAGTCATGATAGTTTACTCTCAATTTTGAAAGTTAACAAGCAATGTCTTTTTTAGCACAGATGTAAGAAAATATAAAGAATAAATATTGATGGTGACAATAGCTATTAATTCTATATTTTGGCTTATTCCTAAAATTAAAATAAGGCTTCATTTCTGTTAGGTGTCCAGACTCACAACCTCCCATTCTACTACTAGTTCGATCTACTTCTTTTCCAAATAATTTTTAAAGTTTGAATGTTTATTTTTAATCACAGTAGCCCTTTCCTTTTTTTATTTCAGGTTCTTCCATCTCCAAAAAAAAGAAGGCACCATGACAGCTGAGCATTTAATGGAAACAGATGTCCCATCTTCGAGTTCTCAACCAAAATCTAGAAAGAAATCTGTTGGTATGTACACCTCCGATGAAAAAGAAAAATGTTCTTGAGGTCTACTGGAACTAAAATTTGTAGAATGTAGACATTTAAATATATATCAATGTCAAATTACACAATCTTAAATATTGATCAGATCATTATTTTTTACAAAGAATTGGAAGGGAGTTTTTGCAAGATCTTGGGATACGTTTTTGAGAATTTACAGTTTGAAATATTGTTAAGACTAATGTACTAAATTCTGTGGTTTTTTTTAATTTAATAATGCACCAATTTCCTCTCTCTTTTTTTTACTTTTACAGTCAGACCACATTCATCAGTGAGCATCGAAGATCTCCTTCCGAGGGCAACAGAAATTCTTCTGCACTCCTTGGATACAGAGCTTGAAAAGATCATTTCTACTCCGATTGAGGCGGAAATATCTGCCTTGGTTTTGAAAATCAAAGAACAGCCAATCAGCCAGCTACAAGATATTTTTGCAACCATTTTGAAGAGTGTGTGGGAGGTGACAGAGAGAGGAAGGCATCTGGCTGTAGGGTCATCTTCCAACGCTGTATTATGGAAAGGTTTCCATGAGTTACGACTAAACGATGGACTGACAACAAAATGGCAGGAATTTGTTGTAGGCCTTGATGTCGAAATTTCAGAATTTTCAATTGGATTTCTTCTACAAGGAGTGCTCGAAGGTACTGTAAAGACGATTTTAGGAATAAGGAATGAACTCAAAGTGCATGAGACAGCTTCAAGAGAGGAATTTTCCGCTCACGAAGAACAGGTGCTTCGTTATGTAGCAGGCTTTGTGCCCTTCGCTCTAAGGAAGAGGTACCGGAGGCAGAAGTCGCAGGTGGCTCGTGAATTTGTGAGATTTCTGGATGGGCTACGAGCAAAGGAAGACGCTCATACGCAGGCAGACTCCTTTCTTGCTTACACTTCAGTCTGGACAACTGTCCAGAATCGTGGAGGACTTTTTGAGGTGCACGACGAGTGTTACAAGCTTTTCCGTGCCATGGAATTAGAAACAAGAAAACATGTCAGCGATGAACTTCTCCTGCAAGGAAGGGCAGAGCCCATTAAGGACATACTCCATGGGGCTGTCTTGAACAATATGCATGTGCTCAACATGTGGAACAGGATTCAAGGATGTGACCTGCCTCATGGGGATGAACTGCTTAAAACCATGGTGCGCTATTGGGTGGAGATTAGGCTGCGTGCATATGTGAAATTGTTCATGGACAAGAGAAGAGATGAAGTGAAGGCAAGCAAACGAGAAAAGGGACTTCGGAAGAAACTCAAGGAGCAAAGAAAGTGAATAGAAAATGTTGAATGTTCACATTCATGATATGTGAAAAGAACAGATGTATTTGCAATTCAATAATATGGGTGGGCTAGCCAGAGATGTGTTTTTTCCTGTCTCGGAAAATAAAACCTACTTTTACACGTAGAAAGGAATATTGAGTTATTTCATTGTATTGTTTATATTGAAAGACGTAATACATTTAAGTCTCGCATGTAAGATATACATAGACAATTTTACTTGTACATGACAGTGACACCCTAAAATGCCTGCATGTGTTCTTAAAATGAGATAGGATGAGGTGAGATTATTTGTAGTATCTGGTGGCGCAAGTAGTTACAAAATATATGTGCACGTATCTTGAAATGCAATTTATTTCCAACATGTATAGTGTGCTATTTTAGTATTGATTCTGTTATTTCTGATCAATTATTACTTTGTATGGAAATCAAAATTTAAATGTACTTGTAAAACCAAAGTTAATTAGCAAAAATAGATCTTGCTTTATTTGATATTATTTATGAGTCACATGTACATGCAAGGAGATGATATCTCCTTGGTTAAACCCTGTAGGTGACACACTGGGTGTATCTATTCCCCAAAGCATAAAGGAAAAGATTTGGAAAGGGGAGTACGTAGATCTAAAACTTCTAGTAAACGCCCCAGATGTAGCCTCCAACACACTGCGCGAAGCAGCAGAACAGAGAACTAATCTGGCGATAGCCGATGAGGAAGGGAAATGGGTGTTAAAACCCTACAATGCCCCCTCCAAAAACAAAATCATGTCCATTGAAAAATGGACGAATGCCTTCCTAATATACATGAGCGTTTATCTGGCAGCAAATCCATGACACACTCGTGAAATTCTGAAGTACTGTCACCTCACCCGTTCTGCTGCTTCACGCTACCACGGATATGGTTGGAGGGACTGCGACATAGAATTTCGGCACCGATTTCATGCCCCAGGAGGTTCTTGGGCGGAGATAAACGGGGAGTTGTGGCTCCTCCATGTAGTAGGGGGTGGATCTCCGCGTTCGGCAAGGGGCCCTGCCCCCATTCATCAACAATGGGTAAACAAAGAGGGCAAACGCCCAGGCACGCCAGCTGCAAATCTCGGACCGGCTAGGAAAAAGGGCCCTCAATACTCACAATAACAGGCAACCACTTTTCGCAAATATGCCTCGTACAGAATTAAACGGCGAGCAATGCTATATTTATTTATTTGTCCGCTTGTTTTCTTCTCAAAAGGTAATGATCATTTTTTCAGTGATCAGTAAATTTTTCAGAGAAACAAGTGTTAGATTTATAGAGGAATATAATATGTAAAAGTCCAAATCAATTCAGATTGTGCATGTGATGACTAACCGGATATCATGTGATCTAATCACAGAGGGAAACAGTGTGCGTTGTGGAATATACTAGCAACGTGTGCACGTAATACAGCCATTGCAGTCTGAAATTCCTTCGAGGCAATGGCATATTTATCTGTCCACCTGTTTTCTTCTCAAAAGTTTACTAGAGTATTTTTTCCTAATTTTCCATTGGATTAAAGGTAGTTCACTGTAGCGTAGATATGATTTGTAAGAGTATTTGAAAGAATTAGCGTCAACAATGAAAAAATTTGAAATAATAAATTTGGTATGATGAGTGAAGATAATACACTATTGTGATTGTTGTGTTAACAGGTAGGATAGGTCAACGTTTATAAAATGAAACGTGTC
This sequence comes from Lytechinus variegatus, assembly GCF_018143015.1. Lineage (NCBI taxonomy): Eukaryota > Metazoa > Echinodermata > Echinoidea > Temnopleuroida > Toxopneustidae > Lytechinus > Lytechinus variegatus. The sequence continues at coordinate 28,211,663 of NC_054750.1, read as the reverse complement.
GGGAGTCTCGAGGTCCGTGACAAGAAAGAGAACATCACTAAGGTCTCGATGTGGGATGAGGCTGCCGACATGATGGTTTAGAAATCTACTTAATTCCTCTTCAAGAATATGGAAATCAACAATTGTGCAAAAAGGGGGGCAAATACAGATTCAACTACTTCAACGACTGTCGCGTATAGGATGAAGATTTTTCGTTATTTCTAATTTATGATGACTCTCTTTGTTTCATTTTGTAAATTGATTTTATTTAGATTTAAATTACCAATTGAGGGCGTACTGTTTTTTGTACAGTCATGGAAAGCATGTCGCTTGTCCGTAGTTGTTAAAATTTCTTTAATTTCGTGATACGAGCCCAATGACATTGAACCAGTCTCATTGTGCACACAGCAACTCTCTAGACTCGATCTGATTCTTGGATTTGTTTAATTTCGACGTACCACACGCCACAACGACAATAGAAGTACAATCACAATCAATATAATTGTGGGAAGGGCGTGCAGTATATTTTATGTATTTTTCTGTTTGTAAATTCTTTTATGTAGATGTTGGAAATGTGGCTTCACCAACAGACTTTGAGCACAAGAATATATGCTGCAATATGAAGCAAGGTGAAAGATTTTTCAACATTACTTTGCTTCAGCAAGCAATCAAGCTCGATTCCATTTTTTTTTCATGAATAACACTGTTGATATACGTAAAATGTATACAGTCTTTGTACATAATATGTACTCGTCCAATTTTGTGTCATATTTTTTTCATTTGGGAAAAGCAACTTCTTTGATACTTTTGCACAATATGCCTGTTTTATATGGTTAAACTGAAGCAAACGTAAGCTGTAATAATGTTCATTCAGACACACAGAGACAAAAAAGGGGCTTCTTTCATTCTAAAGAATGATAATGTGTGAATACGAGCATGTCTCAACAATCATAATACACTGGTACACTTATTGAACGGCTTACCTGCAGACAATATTCTGACGCATCACCATAAAGCATTATATTTTGTATGTAAAGCATCATGGAGAGGTGTATATGAGGACCAACAAATGCCTAGAAATTATGTTTTTGTTGTTGTTGTTGTGTGTGTGTGCAAATGTCTGTTTGATTTTTTTTTATTTCATTTATAAGCATATATGTTTGCATTCACTGCTATGTGATATTTTTTATTTATCTTCAGATCAAAAACCTGTTAGACAATTAATTTATCGTTCTTGTGAGACTCTTCATACATTTGATACCCCAAGATTGTGGATTTCACCACTGCATTCCGTAAGTAGCCATGTTCAAATAAATGTTGTACATCTGGTTTGCATGTCAGTGGACAGTCCTAAGAGTCCTAAGAAAACCAGCATTACCCGATAGGGTGTTCCATCCCATAAATAGATAAATAAATTTTAAAATCTCAACATGGTTGTGCACACTTACACAATAAAGGTGGCTAGCCTGATAGCCTTTGTATCTATTTGATCTATTTGAATTGTGTCCTAAACTACTGAACTTGTTCATTGTACTGCTGGCGGATGTAATGATGTTAAATATTTTCCTAAGGAAAAGCATAAGCACATCGATTTATTTATTCAGCGGTAATTCTATTTCTAGACTTTGCATTTTACTGCTGATCTCAGGAGACATCGTCCACAACCCTGGCCCTTCTAGTGGATTTCATCTTTCAGTCCATTCTTTGGAATCATATTTCACCAATGCAAGACACTTCATGCCCTTAACGTTAGGGATGGTTGGTCCATTAGAAGGTGGCAAGAAGAAAACCATACTGTATGGGACTGGCTGGTCTCTCTCTCTAGATTAGTAGACCAGGTCGAACATGGAGGACTCATCGGGTAAGAGAGGAAGGCGTGATCGCTTTAAGGGGCATTTTAAATCTGGAAGTATTAATACCTGTTCTCTCCGTAACAAATCAACCATATTTCAAGATTTTGTTGTAGATCACAAATTAATTAGTGCAGGTTTGAAAAAAAAATCAAAGAATAAGAAGGTCATAAATTCATAAAGATTTGGATTTATGTCGTAAGGATTTTGATTTTTGATGTCATAGGCAAGCAGCTCCCTCACACGTCATGCAACATAAATTCCATAAATTACAATTTTTAATGAAATATGATGAATAAAGATATTTTCTTAGATATATCCCAAGCACACATAAAATCGGTATCAATTCTTTTGAGAAATTGACATTTTGGGGAACTTGTGCCACTCAACATACATGTATGGAGAGGCCACTCCTTTCTGATGTCACAGAGTAATGACTTCAAAAATTCATAATCCTGTTATGACAGGTTTTTATAAAAACCTTCAATATATTCCTCTATTTTTTTTCTACTTTTATCATAACGTAGTTCTCGTCAGGGTAAACTTCCCCTTTAATCAAACCACACTTTGTTTCATATCAAACAGTTAGTCTAACCAGACACAGACCATAGACTCAAGTGATGTTTAGCCCAAGTAAATATGAGGAAAAGCGAGTGGGTATTTCATAAAGCTGTTTGTAAGATACGAGTGACTTTACACACAACTGGTGACCCCTTCTTGTGCTAGATGATACATCCCTATGTCATTCATTTAGGACCTAAGAACATGTTCCAGTCGTTCGTAAAGTTGTGCGTAACTTTACAAGTAGCTTTATGAAACACCCTCCTGGTGTAGCCAAACTACAAATTAAGACAAATTAATAAATGGGCTAAATAGCAATTGGACCAAATGGATAGATGAAGAGCTGGTTGTAGATGAAGCAGGATTAGACCATGTGTGATGAGACCAAATGGAAAGACAATGAAGTAGACCAAATGGCAATTTACCGTAAATTCAAAACACATTTGCTTGATCAGAGGTAATCAGTGGCTGGCTGAACGCTAGTCCGTCTTGTTGGTTTTCTGCTTTCTCTTCCCACCTTTCTTTGTCTTGGCATTTGCGTGGGAACCGTCCCTTATGCCCTGCTTGCTATGAATAGCTCCCTCTGCAGTCGTTACTTGGCCAGAGTCCTCGGCTGTGAATTGCAGGTAGTTGAAACAGATAAGGAAGAGGATGAAGTGACCGCAGGAGTACATTGACACCAAGACCGGCCACAAATCCGGGAATCGTTGCGGGGACTGGATGACAAGACTACACGTTGTTAGTGCAATGGCACCCAGCATAGAGCTCCAGAACTGCATGTGGGAAAAAAAGAAAACAGATTTTGCTATGAAATGTGAAACAATGTAAAGCGAATCAAAGCAAGGTTGTTTTTTTAATCTCAATCTCCTTAAAAGATCCAAACTAAACTTTTGGCATACAAGAAAAAAACAAATATATCGCGGGCGGTCATCCAAACCGTCGTATCACACATACGATGGTTTGACTGACCGCGATTCAATGCGCGCAATCAGTCCAAACGTTGCATCGCTTTTCACATGCAAAGTCAATGAAGTGCCCAGTGCTGATACGATGGTTTGGTTGACCGCGCGTATTGAAACCGCGGTCAGTCAAAACGTTGTATCACTCTGTTACATGACAAATTTCCAATGGGATTTGTGCATTTTATTAAACATTTGTATGGCATCGCCTTGAAAATCCTCTCATATCTCAGAAAATAAAATAAATTGTTGCCTAAAAATTTAGCTATGAATAGAGTAGGGCTTGTAATTTCATTTTCTGCAAAAATCTCAACATCAATTTTTTACCAAAATTGACTGCTCAACATTTCAGATGACCGCCGACGATATAATACAACTACCGGTAAAGGAAGCAGTGCATGCCCTATTACAAGCTTTGATCCATCAAGGGAAATGAAATTCGGCTTAGTTCTCAGCCTTTCTGTCAATTTGATTACTAACCAACAACACAATGGGTGTATTAGTGATTTTGTGTTTAATCTCTTTTTAGTTGTTTTAAATGCCACTCTTTCCACAATGGACCCCCCCTGATTCCATACTCACAGCAACATCCTTGATGATAGACTGCCTTCGCTTGTCTGATGGAGGGTTGACCCATGAACTCAGGCTGACCTTTGACACGGTGTAGAAGAGGATCATGAGTGGGACGGTGGCAAGAATTAGTCCATCCTTGATCAGTAGAGGAAGCATACTATTAAGAAGAAAAGAGGAAGGGAGAAAAAGAAATGCAATATATGGTGTGGGGCTCTTATTAAAAAACAAATATTTTTTTAAAGATATAAATTACTCAGAGGCAAAAAAGAGAATAACTACTACCGTAAGAATTTTCTAAAAAATAATACATTGATGCTGAAAATCATACTTTTTGAAACAAAATACTTATGTAGACATGAACAAATTGAATAGATTTCCTTAGTAAAAACAAACAGTGGCCCAGCTTACAAAGAGTAACGATTGATCAGTTACGATTGATCGAATCAATCTCAACTGTATGGAAACCCATCCATACCATAACTTTTTCTTTAGGAAATTTGCACAATCTGCTTACTTAAACAAAGAGAATCACACTGAAGCTTCAAGAGAATGGTGAATGTATGGATGTACATCACATCTACAAATTGGGTTGAAAAAATTTGCATTTTGGTTGATGACGTTGCTGGCTTTCCATAGTTGTGGTTGAGCAGATCAATCGTTTCATGAAAGGACTTGTCAGACATTTTATCCGACAAGTCCCATTTTATCCGACAGTTACCATAGGAACAGTGCCTCTCAGCCAATCAGAATCAAGAAAAGATGTCAGAGCTGACAACTTGTCGGACGAAAATATTGATGAAACGGTCCCCTGATCTCAGTATATCCAAAGTGTGAAAGGCTACATGTAAGTAGAAGGCTTCACGGCACTTGCTCTGGCAATAGTTCCACTCTATATTCCACACATATGACTTATCATATGACTAACTTCAATCCTGGGTTGAACACTACACCCTAACCTAAAACCTAACACTACACCCAACATAAAAGCCTATCGCAACCCTGACCCAAATCCTACACCTTAGACGAATTAAAACCTGAAGCAATTGTCACAGGAGCAAATGCCATTGACACCAAATAAAAGTTTAGTGTTAGTTTTCTTACCTGAAGACAGATATAAGAAGAAACCATGTACACAAGAAGGTTTGCTCATGAAGAAGAAGGCACACCGGTCTGTAATACAAGCATAAGAATAAAAACTTAAAGCTAAGTCTGAGTTAAAAATCTAATACTTTCATAGAAGCATTTTCATAAGGCACTAAAAATTGTTGGATAAGATATTATCTTTACCTCTTTGCTACTGACATTTGACAAGTATACCAATTCTTTAACTATAAACAAAGTGAAAGAAGGGAAGCACACAAAACATGTTTTATGAAGTAAGCATTATCAATATTTCTAATATGGACAATGAATTTACAGATTTCATACTTACAATGCTACTATTAATATGCTTTTCTCATGGACTTGGTATGAAAACAAGAAGAATACCAGAGAACTGTTGACCTGCAAATAAAAGAAAACATTCAACATTTCAAGATCATCTGAGATACAAATCTATTCTACTTTTCATTAAGAAATAATAAGCACACTTCCAAAACCATCAATGAATTACCAAAATCAATTTCTCTGTAACATAGCTCTTCCTGAAACTATAGGCTCCTAGCTTTCAAAACATTTATTGTTTTCTTCTTCGAAGACAGAAACCCCCTAAAACTCATTATCACCCGTATCAGACATCTGAGCTGGTCATTTACAAAACCGTATTGCCCTACATTTTCTGAATATCGGGAAGGGTAGGTATATTGTTTGTATTTTCCTCGGTCTCAGTGCGCGTATTTACTTTGCATGCAGAGACGAAGCAAAATATACCTTTGTATTTTCCCTGGTCTCCCATCCGGGCATTTGTGGATGCGTATAAAGAGATACGCTTCATAAGGATCCGCCCACCAACAATATACGTCATAATAAAGACAACGCTGAATCCGAGCGCTTACAAGTACGTCATAATGGTAAAGTGCAGAGCCTAGATCGATATTAACATGACACAACAGAACTCTATTTTTAAAAGAAATATCCCCATTATCATGATTTTTGCTCTAGATGTCTGATTTGGATGATAATAAAATTATTGACTGGCTCTTCTTTCGGGGAACATCAAATATATTGCCCTTAAATGACCCATATTGCCCTCGTCTAAAGACTCGGGCCAATATGATTCATTTGCTGGCAATATATTTGATGTTCCCCTCAAGGCCAGTCAATATTATATAATTATATATCCTTCATACACAGAAAAGAGCCAAAAAAAGATAAAATTTATCACGTCTGACTAATCTCAGGATACAGACTTATCCTTTATTTTTTCCAACTAAACAGTTCAATAATATCTAAAATGTGGATTATGAATTAGTGTCTATTAAACAATAAAAATCTAACGTGGAGAAGGTTTATGGTTGAATGTGTGTAATATGAAGAAGGGCAGAAAATACAGGCAGCAAATTGACATGGAAAGACGAGATAGGATGAAAAGAGGAAATCAGAAGTATTTTTTTCTTCAAAATGAGTGACTTCCTGAAAAGGACTGTAAAGCAGATGAGGTGAGCTGAATATGGCTTGAGAAGCGATGGTTTGAGTAGTAGCAGGACGAAGTGAAGAGAGGTAAATTTTTTTTTTTTAATCCGAGCTCGTACAACGTCCAACCAACTCCAAAAAAAAACAATGGCATGTCATTCAAAATAATGTAATAGCTCTGACAGGTCTGAGTCAGTTTCTTTGGTGTGACTATAGCAGAGAAAAAGTGAATGGGGGCTCAGGGCGCTTTTATAATAATAATAATAATGGTATTCATTTTGAGCAAGCAGATCCAAAATAATTTACAGAGTACTGGATAAATTGATTAAAATACAAAACATTATTACAGTAGCAGAAATTCTGAATTGTAGTAACAATGTTTACACAATAGGTGGCCTGTAACAAATTCCAAATATGTATTACTATTAAATATTAAGAAGTATAGATAGAATGTGCACTTACAAAATCAAAATAAATTAAGAGGGGAAAACAAACGAATGATCGTGAAAGAGAGTCGGGAGAAAAATAATAGGAGGGGGGGGAGAGAGAGTGGTACTCAGGAGAGATGAAACAAGATGGAGTGTATGAGAAAGTGTGAGAGAGCGGGTGAATCAAATAAATAAGAAAAAAGGGTAGTCAGAGCTATACAAGGTATAAGAAGATAAAGCGAGGGAAGCAGACAATGGCAAATAGAAAACATAATTCTCACAACTTTTACCCAGAAATCCTCAATAGAGCCCTGGAAACTGGAATAGAAGCCCAGGATCACCCCATTCATTACAATGTTAAAGCTTACATAATTTTGCAGATTTAGGAAGTAAGTTGTGAAAAGAAGCCCCCCCAAAAAAAAAAAATAATAAATAAATAAATATATAAGTAAATAAAATAAACAAATAATAAATCAATAAACAAATAACTACATAAATATTTGAATAAAATGAATAAATAAATGAGTGAAAGAGTGAACGAATGAACAAACAAATATATAATTGAATGAAAAATAAATAAGAATAAATAAATGATATTTTTAAAAGTTTTATGCTTGGACTGTGGTATCGTCCTTGATGCACTTACCAAGGCATACTTGAATTTTTGTACTGTTGGGTTGAGTAAAAGGTGAAGAGCAGAGGGCGCTAGACTGATTAGGGTTGAGGCAAGACTGAGCTGTATGAGCGATGGCTGGCTAAGTTTGTTCTTGAGTTTAATGAGAACATTTAGCGAGCACCAAACATTGGACACCTTGTCCTGTCACAAGGAAAAACATGATAGATATGCAACTTGTCAGTCCATAGTCTAATATATTGTTAAACAGCCCCCATTAATAAGGATGTGACGATAAGAACTATTCTGCACTGATTTATCAAAATTATGTCTTATTCAAGATAGTATTTCAAAGCTGGTGGGAGATCCGAGATGAAAATAACTAGGAAATAATTGTGCTTAATTAAATTTGATAAGCTGTTTGAAAATGTATGGAAAAAATATTTCCTTCAGTGATACATTAAGTACTAAGTAAAAGTCTACTACACATCAGATAAGTTTGTATTCCTCTTCAAAAAGAGAAAAAACATCAACAGTAATAGCACAGAAAATTCATTTAGAGAGGGTATGACTGGTCATTTTGAAAAGTCGTTTTTACATCCTGCTACGGAGAGGGATATTTTAAACGTTGTCCTGAAACTTGATGTAAGTAAAGGTCCAGGGTATGATAACATTCACCCCAAAGTCTTGAAGAAATCTATTCATATAGTCTTGACTTCTCTTTGTAATATCATTAATTTGGCCATAGAACGTGGTATATTTCCTGACGCACTCAAAATCGCCCGAGTAACTCCGGTTTTTAAAAGTGGTAATACCTCTTCACTAAATAATTATAGACCTATATCAGTATTATCAATTTTCAGTAAGATCTTTGAAAAAATTATATATGATAAGTTGATTGTTTTTATTGAAAATAATAACATTTTATTCGAAAAGCAATTTGGTTTTAGAAACAAGTGGAATGCCTCTGGCCGTCTCACCTGCATCACGCGGTTCAATATAGCAGCAGTGCTGACTTTGCATACTACTCTAACTCGCACAAGATGTTCAGTGATACATGGTTACTCTTATGTCCTCTTTTTATGAACTAGACCAATAAACTTACAGAGATATGATGGTTATTCAACAAAAAACCCCAACATGGCCAAAGTTCATTGACCCTAAATGACCTTTGACCTTAATCATGAGACCTGAAACTTGCACAAAATGTTCAGTGATGCTTGATTACTATTATGTCCAAGTTTCATGAATCAGATCCATAAACTTTCAAAGTTATGATGGGAATTCAACAGATATCCCCAATTCGGCCAAAGTTCATTGACCCTAAATGACCTTTGACCTTGATCATGTGACCTGAAACTTGCACAAAATGTTCAGTGATGCTTGATTACTATTATGTCCAAGTTTCATGAATCAGATCCATAAACTTTCAAAGTTATGATGGGAATTCAACAGATATCCCCAATTCGTCCAAAGTTCATTGACCCTAAATGACCTTTGACCTTGGTCATGTGACGTGAAACTCATGCAGGATGTTCATTGATACTTGATTAACCTTATGTCCAAGTTTCATGAACTAGGTCCCTATATTTTCTAAGTTATGATGACATTTCAAAAACTTAACCTCAGGTTAAGATTTCGATGTTGATTCCTCCAACATGGTCTAAGTTCATTGACCCTAAATGACCTTTGACCTTGGTCATGTGACATGAAACTCTAATAGGATGTTCAGTAATACTTGATTAACCTTATGGCCAAGTTTTATTAACTAGGTCCATATACTTTCTAAGTTATGATGTCATTTCAAAAACTTAACCTCAGGTTAAGATTTGATGTTGACGCCGCCGCCATCGCCGTCGGAAAAGCGGCGCCTATAGTCTCACTTTGCTTCGCAGGTGAGACAAAAACCATACTACTTGCCATGCACTTTTAAAATTTGTTGATAGTATGTCTCAGGCTTTTGAGTGCAATGAATTTTTAATCAGTATATTTTTAGATCTATCAAAAGCTTTTGATTGTATTGATTTTAATATTTTATTCCATAAATTGTATTTTTATGGAATTAGAGGGACTCCATTGTTATTATTGAAAAGTTATTTATTGAATCGTAAGCAATATGTGAGCATTGGCAATAATTCATCAGCATATAGCACTATACAAATGGGTGTACCTCAGGGATCTAATCTAGGCCCATTATTATTTTTATTGTTTATAAATGACTTGCCAAGTGTTAGCAGTATTTTATCAATTATTCTTTTTGCTGACGACACAACAATATCTTTATCTGGTAATGATCCTTTTAATATCAATTTTATATTAAATACTGAAATAGCCAAAATTCAACGATGGTTTCTTGCCAATAAACTTGTTATTAATTTCGAAAAAAGAAATTATGTTATTTTTAAAACACACAAACATATTGATAACAGTGCAATACGAATAACAATTGCCAATAAAGCAATTAAGCAGGTTAATCAAGTAAAATTCTTAGGAGTAATTCTTGACGAAAATATGACATGGAAATATCACATAGATTACATTTGTAAAAAGATTTCTAGAGTAATCGGAGTATTGAACAGAGTCAAAAAAATGTTTACCACTACACATCCTTGTAAATATATATAATACCTTGATCTTGCCACATTTGAATTATTGTCTGATTATCTGGGGTGGCTGTGCCTCATATTTATTCCAAAGGATATATGTGATTCAAAAACATGCAATAAGGGTAATAACAAATTCATTTTTTAGAACTCATACACAGATTTTATTTTTTAAGCTAAAAATTTTAAAACGAAATGAACTTTATGAATCGCAAATTATTTTATTTATGTACCAATATTTCAATTTAAATTCTACTTTTCCATCTTGTTTTAATAGTTGGGTCATTCCATCTGGATTCACCCAGTGGTTGCACCCGACCGTCTCAGAATTCGTTGTAATTTGGTATACATAAAATTCACCATGGCCCAAGCACAAAACAAAAAAAATTAGTCCAATCGGTCCATCGGTTCTCGCGCTACGGCCCGCCCTTTTCTCCTTGTTTTGACAAAAATGGGCGTGACCTTCAACTTTCAATGGCCACTGCGTCATTACGTGTTGACCAATTTTCATGAAACTGGTACCATTTGATAGGAAATTCAGAGAGGAATCCAAAACATGCATCGAATAATGTATTGGAGCAATTTATAAGGTCATGACCTTTGACCTTAACTTTGACCTTGAGTTTGACCCCCGGACAAATAATTTTTTAACTTGATTTTCGTGTATGTTAATTATTGGTATGATATTGACAAAATATGTTAAAATCAATGATGATATTTTATTTCTTCACCTTTAAAAACTCTGCCAAAGATACCATGAAATTTCACTCTGGTCCCACACACTGATATTCATGTTAGTAAAGTGTTTACCAGTTACATGATTTCTTCCAATCTTAAGTTACAGTATGCAAGCACATGAAAAGAAATTAAGCTTAATCAGTTCACAAATAAAAGATTAAACCTTTATGCTCATGAATAGGTATCTGTTTAGGCATTTTGATGTTCATCAATATATATTCATTTTGATGTTCAGCAATATATATCATATATATTCATGGTAGTAAAGTCTTCACTTTTATCATCAAAATATATACATGTATATATATATGTGTATGATATATATTGCTGAATCATAAAATGCCTAAACAGATACCTATTCATGAGCATAAAGGTTTAATGTTTTATTTGTAAACTGATTAAGCTTAATTTCTTTTCATGTGTTTGCATGCAGTAACTGAAGATTGGAAGAAATCATGTAACTGGTAAACACTTTACTAACATGAATATCAGTGTGTGGGACTAGAGTGAAATTTCATGGTATCTTTGGAAGAGTTTTTAAAGGTGAAGAAATAAAATATCATCATTGATTTTGACATATTTTGTCAATATCATACCAATAATTAACATACACGAAAATCAAGTTAAAAAATTATTTGTCCGGGGGTCAAACTCAAGGTCAAAGTTAAGGTCAAGACCTTATAAATTGCTCCAATACATTATTCGATGCATGTTTTGGATTCCTCTCTGAATTTCCTATCAAATGGTACCAGTTTCATGAAAATTGGTCAACACGTAACGATGCAGTGGCCATTGAAAGTTGAAGGTCACGCCCATTTTTGTCAAAACAAGGAGAAAAGGGCGGGCCGTAGCGCGAGAACCGACGGACCGATTGGACTAATTTTTTTTGTTTTGTGCTTGGGCCATGGTGAATTTTATGTATACCAAATTACAACGAATTCTGAGACGGTCGGGTGCAAAATTGCACATTCATTGGGTGAATTGGCATGGAATGACCCAATTATTTAATATTTAATAGCAGTATAAATAATTATGTAACGAAAAATTCAAACAAATTATATATTCCGTTCTTTCGTTATACGCTTTCTAAATCTACAATTCGTTATAAAGGGCCAAACTTGTGGAATAATTTACCCGATACTTTAAAATCATCTGTTACATTCTCATCATTGAAACATAGATTGAAACAAAACCAACTGTCTGCGTATAGTAAATAATTCCAACTGCCTTTCTAATGTGTGTGTGTAGGGGGGGTTGATGTCAATATGTTCGAGTATTTAGTTTGTTTTGTTTTTGGCCACTATTCTATTTGTGTTTTATTCGTATAATATAGTAATCAAGGGAGTCGGCTTGACAGGTCAATGGCCTTTCTGACTTCCTACATCCGCTGCATTTTATTTCCATTTCTTTTATATTTCTGCCATTTTTATTTTCTTATTATTGCTTATATTGAAATTTAAACTCCTTTGTTGTATACTTGTATATAGGCCTATGTTTGTATGTTGTTTTTTTTTGTTTTTTTTAAAGGATGTCAAATAAATGAATTGAATTGAATTGAAAAAATGAAAAGTAAACTGCAATGTGATACCAGGGGGCCGTTTCATAAAGCTTTTCGTGAGTTCAGAGCGACTTTAAGAATGACTGGTGATCCTTTCTTGTGGTAAATGATATTTACCATTAAATTTTCATTGGTGTTCAAGCGCATGAGAAAGTTCAAAAGTCGCTCTTAACTTACGAACAGCTTTATATAACACCCAACAGAAAAGTTATTCCCTGAAAACTTACCTCAAATAAACCTCTTGCAAAAGGGAATATTCTATGAATAATTTGAAGTATCTGGTTGACATCTTGTATAAATGGTAGCCAGCAGAGAATGAAAGCTGCAATCACAAACGCACCAATCTTAAACAGCTTCCATAACCTGTAATATAAGATCAGAAAGTAAAAAGTAAAAAGTAAAAAAAGAAAATCAATAAAAGTTATGAGATATGAAATACTAAACAAAATGTCGCTAAGGCAAGCAGCTTTTTAAAGTCACAAGGCGACCAAAAAATCTATGGACCAATCGGATTCTTTCAAAAGAAGTTGGCTGAAATTGAAATTAGTTGATGAAAAATAAAACTAATGACATCATTTACCATGATTCCTTGATGGAAATTTTAACTTAATCATGATGACATACCATCGCCAAGCTGGCTGAACTGCAAAAAGGATCCACATATGCCGCTATTATAATTCTTGCATGGCTAGCGAAAGGGTTTTTTTCTTCAATCGTGCACTACGTGAAATCTAGTCTGCACAAAAGTATAACAGTCTTCTTCCAGTCCAACAGCCAATTTCATAAAAATTATTATACTAACAAATTTGTGATAATAAACATGCCCCCCCCCCTTGATCTGGCAGATTGTTACCTTATTTCATCCTTGGACCACACACATCTGCCCAACAGATAGCAGAAGAAGGGAACAGAGTGGTAGAGTTCCATCTGCTTGTAGTTCAATGCCAGAACAAATGCGACCGACCCAAACAGTTCATGGTTAGTTGCCATGGCAACAACAGCCCAAAGAGTAAATCCGAGACTGATACAGTTGTATCTGGTCAAAGTTTGTTAAAGATAAAGACAGAAGAAATTCTCTCCATGTGATGGGGAGAAGTTATATAATACAACTAAGACTTAGTGGCTAGGGCTGGGACTAAAACCCGGGTACCCGGGTCCCGCCCGGAAGCCTCGGGTACCCGGGTAGAAAAATCAATACCCGATACCCGAAAATTGCTCACCAGTATAATAACGTACATTTGATTTGTATTGCGTAGTGTAAGACATGATTGTAAACTCATCACAAAAGTACACAAGTCTCATTTTGAATCTCACCAATTACCCTCGAAATATCCATAAATATACTAGTTTTTCAAGTGATGATGTTTCTTTTGCAGCGCAGTGATGTCATCCAGCCACTGCGACGCAAGCCAATTTATGAATGAAAATATGGTAAGCATGCGCATTGCAATCCCAGCCCCACGCAGTATTCCGTCAAAACAAGTCTGCAATACTCTGTCACCTCGTACCAAAATCGACCTAGAATTCCACTTTCCTTTATTTCATATGAATTATGAAAGGTATTGTCAGAGGATCTGTTTTCTCACCGATACCACGCAGGTAAGCAAATTTTATTACTTCTTGCTTTTCCGTCAAAATCTTACGAAGTAGCGTCGATGTTGCATCGTGTTTGTGAGTTTGTAGAATCTATCGCTACGTGAACAAAGTCAATTGATTTCTGGGTTTCGGAGCATACGAGGCGCCAGCCAATCACATTCTTGATACCATTTTCAGTTCATCATAAACCGAAAATGGTAACACGATCGTGATTGGCTGGCGCATTTGACGCTCCGAAACCCGGAAATCAATTGACTTTGTTCACGTAGCGATAGATTCTACAAACTCACGAACACGATGTAATATCGACGCTACTTCGTACGATTTTGACGGAAAAGCAAGAAGTAATAAATATTTGCTTACCTGTGCGGTATCGGTGAGAAAACAGATCCTCTGAGAATACCTTTCATAATTCATATAAAATATAGAAAAGTGGAATTGTAGGTCGATTTTGGTACGAGGTGACAGAGTATTGCAGACTTGTTTCGATGGAATACTGCGTGGCGCACGGGAGGCTTGCAATGCGCATGCTTACTATATTTTCATTCATAAATTGGCCTGCATCGCATTGGCTTGATGACGTCACCAATGGGGTTTTTCCACCAGTCATATTTCGAGCGACATGATTTTCGGGTACCCGCCCGAAAATTACCACGGGTACCCGAAGAGAAAAAAACCCGAAAGTCCCATGCCTATTAGTGGCCCATATTTTGAAGTCGGGTTTAAATCCTGGTTTAAAGTTGTGGTTTAACTATCGAGAGCCGATTGGGGCACAAATCTCTATTAGAATATGTTCAATTTATTAACTCTAATGGCACATTTATAATTGTCTCAGATTTATAACTGAAGTATTTTCATTGTTATGAATGCAAAAGGGAAACAAACGAGTAAATATAAAAAAACAATATAAACACAATTTTTGAATTTTGGGCTCCCAATAATTCTAGCAGTTAGACCATGGTCTAAGTTAAACCTGACTTCAGAATACGGGCCATTGTACTTTGTAAGATATGTAAACATACATTATGATCACAGATCTACCAGGATATACATTCCCAGGGTGTTTTTTTTATAACATTTTATTTTTATTTTTCATTTGATTTTGATTTTATTTTATTATTTCTGCATTCAAGATAATATATGCAACATAACATCAAGGTGATACATTTAAGTTTTACAAAGTATTAAAGCAATAGTCAAAATAAAGCAATGAAAAATAAATAACAAGAAGCAATATTCAATCAAAAGAAGACAGTTTAAATGAATGCAGGAGACCGCCATCGTGAGCGGTTAAGCTTAAAAATGATGGCGGCCTCGTAAAATGGTACATAAATTTATTTCTTCATTGATCAAGTGGGTGCAATGCAGGTGCAGGTGCGGGTGAAGAAAAGGGCAGCTGAATAATTAACTTGAAGAGGGGGATGCATATGATTTGATGGTTTTTCTTTTAATAGTGGCTTTAAATGAGTATATTGTTGAACATGACTTAATATTTCTGGAAAGTTGTTCCAAATGTCAGGACCATAATGTCAAATTGATTTATGAGTTATTCATAACTTAGGGTTGGTGAGATGAAGGTTTCCTGATGAGCCGGTTGGGTAGGAATGAACAGACCTGTTAAACCTAAACATATTATTAAAGGACGGAAGAAGTTGATTATTAAAGTATTTGAACATAAAGATGGCTACTTGAATCCTATTGATATCAAATATTTTTAAAGTTTTGAGTTTATGAAACAATGGGTCAGAATGAGCCAAGTAATGTGACCCTGTGCACATACATGTAAGGATTGCTCTTTTTTGTAATTTAAAGATAGAATTGAGTTTAAAAGAACCACAATTTGCCCAGACAACATTACAATATTTGATACAAGGGAGGACTAACGAATTGTACAAGAATAAATTACTGTCAGGAAGAGTGAATTTTACCTTGGAAATGATCCCAATACTTTTGGAAACGGACATCGTCACGTGGTGTATGTGTTGATTCCAAGTCAAAGATTCATCCATAATTACACCTAAAAATTTAGATTGTTTTTTTCTGTTCTACTGTAATAAAGAAATAAACCCTAAGTTGTATTACAAAAAATAATGCCTGCATAATACTGGATCATGTATAAGCAATTACAATCAATTCCAAATAATAATTCCTATCTTTAACACAATTTGGTGAAGATGTGTTCTAAGGTCATTTATATACTCAGGTCGTTAATGAATTCAAAGGATACTGGAAGTGACCGTAGTCTATAAGAATAAGGCCAGGGTAAAGAAGAGTGACCACTAGAGAGGACAGAAGCTGGACGCTTGACCGGTCTTTCACTGTCCACAAGAAGAAAGCAAGTACAGCTGGAATGTATATGAGCAAGTCAGCAACCAGGACTGTTAAAAAAAATGAACAGTAAAAACTGTATTATCAAGATAGAGATTTATTTTGAGATATGCCACATTACTATGAAGTTTGGGCAGATGAAATCAATTTTAAATATTTCATTTTACATTTATACATTTTTATATCAATGCACTCAATTCTAAGAATAAACGGCTGAGCAGTGCCCTTAAAAAATAAAACTGCATACCTTTCAGAAATTAAGCACTCTTAGTGATATTTCATGAATGTATATTGTACTCTGTATTTTCAATGTGTGACTATTCTGCATTTCCACAAACTTTAAGAAGAATTGAATTGTGGAGCATTGTGGCCCAGTGGATTAGTCTTCTGACTTTGAAACAGAGGGTCATGGGTTCGAATCCCAGCCATGGCTTAAGTTCCTTCAGCAAGAAATTCATCCACTTTGTTGTGCTGCACTCAACCCAGGTGAAGTGAATGGGTACCCGGCAGGATTAATTCCTTGAATGCATGAAAGGCAGCTCAAGCTAAAGCCGGGGTAATGATAACAACGCGCCTCGGAATAGAATATTTCTAGATAGATGGCGCTATATAAATGCCTATTATCATTATTATTATTAATTTATTCAAGATGGCAATTCTATATTACATTGCATGAATTAAAGTTTATTGAAAATATGAAGAATTTCTTCATTCTTTGACACTTAACATGCAACTCGCAGTACATAATACACGTACAACCCATAGAGCAGCAAATTTATCCAGCATGCTAATGAGTTAATCAATATTTTTATAACAAATTTACCGGCCAAATACTTGTATATTGGCTGCCTTTAAGTTGTTTATAAATCTTCCAGTTAAAGTGAGAATACAAAGATAATGACTGTTTTACCTGTATATCTCATAAAGAGTTTGTGCGCCGGACTTTCATGACCTCTTGACCCCTGGAGAGCAACCCAATCCGGATTCACTTTATCGGCTCTGGAAAAAAAAGAGGAGATAAACATGCCTGTAATGTTACAACTACAGAATTAGTATAGTATTGCAGTATGTGAGTGCATTTTGGTCTAGTGGTTCAGAGGGTCATGGGTTCGATTCCCAACCATGGCGTATTTTCCTTCAGCAAGACATTTACCCACATTGTGCTGCACTCCCCCAAGGCGAGGTAAATGGGTAGCCGACAGGATCAATTCCTTGAATGCACTGGGCACTGAAATTGGCAGCTTAAGCTAAAGCAGGGACTAATGTGGGCCTCGGAATAAATCATATCTAGATTGATGGCACTATATAAATGCTGATCATGTTATCATAATATCATTATTTTATCAATGAATGGTTTATTCATTGAAAATCTCTGATTGATAGATTATCTCATCATCATCGTCTGCGGTAATCTCAAAGATGAAATTAGACTTGGATGCACGTTATGAGAAGGAGTGAAGGATATTTTCAAGATCAATAGTAACTTCAAGCGAATTGATCTGAACTTCTTGTTTCGAAAGCAGACCAGCAACTGAGGGCATAGTTACAAGATATATGATTAATTTGGGGGCCTCCAGCGGACTTACAATTGATCACAAGTTTCTTGTGAACACCCATTAAGTCTTTATGAAACATGGTCTTCGTTTGAAACAAAAAAATTCTTACTTCAGCAATTATTAAACTAACTAATGGAAAGTCAACTATGCAGAATCTACTTACATATAACCACAAAGCCAACTGTGGTAGGCAGTGAGAGGGGGGTAGTCCAAGCCCCAGTATTGCAGGTCATTATCACTGGTATTGTGATACCTGGAGAATGAGCATAATAATGTACAATCAGGGGCACCTAACACAGAGGGTAGTAATAAATCGTACGATTGATTTTCGCGATTAATTGTACATTATAGTCAATGCAATCAATTGTAAAAACAAAATGTTCTACATTGATTGCTCAGCTCTGTGTAATGGACCCCAGGGGCCCGTTGCATAAAACTCTTTACCTGAGAAAATTTAGGTTGTTTTTACCAGAGTTTTTGCCCTGTGTTAAAGTGCATGGCAGAAATCAGACTAACCGTAGTTTTCAGTTTTTACCAGAGATTTCTCAGGTAAAAAGTTTTATGCAACAGGCCCCTGGAAATCATCTAGTTGGGAATTATTTTGCTTACCAAGTTTGATCAGCATTTCTGGTCAGAAGAGAAAAGTACTAAAATACAGTATGTAAATATCTGCGACACATCAGATTATTTGTGTATCAGTCCTGAAAAAATATGGAGCGAATTGCAATGCGATACCAAGGACAAAATTTCATGACCACATACTGTAGACGTACAGAGCTACCAAGTAGTCACGCATTATGCGTGAGACTCGAGCATTTTGGACTCTTGTTCATCCCCTCAAATTTCTGTCTCACGCAACTATCACAGCCTGTCCCCATATACATTGTACACAATGTCTGTGATCTCACTCAGATTCACAGAAAATCTCACGCATAGCTGGTCTTTGAACTTGGCATCTCTGGATGTACTTGAATCAAATACTTGCATAGCTGGGAGGGGGGTACATGGGGGATTGATTTGGGCAAATTTGACCCCCAAAACCCACTAGAAGCCCTGGAAATCTAAAAAGCCCTCTGAAATTATCACAGGGGCCAATGTCATCCAGACAAATTGGGCTGATAAGGAAGCTTACATGGTGTAGTTTACCTCTACGCATTATTTTGGAAATGCACTTAATTTGGTATCCATTGAACAGTGTATACCCTGGGCGTTATGCCTCAACTCAAGACAGTGTGAGTTACCGAGACAGGAGACTTTGATCTAATAAGCAATTATCTCACCATTCCTTGACTGGTAAATGATACGTGATCTCCATCCAGTGTCGTTGGGCTTCATAGTCACCAAACATAGGTGGCTTACCAGCACCTGCACATTAAAATGAAAAGACAGGGAAAGAATCTGATTTTCAAAAAAATATTCAATATTCTTTGATTAAAACTGAATAAAATACTAGGCAAGTAACAGAGACTGAAGCTTTTGGTCTAACTGGGGACTTGCTAAGTTGCTTTGCAACAGGACAAAAGAAAAAAACACCAACATTAGATTGTAAGTTTATCCACACAAAACTTTGTCTCACTGAGGTCAGAAGCCCATTTGTTTCATGTGAGGATGACAACAAAAATCCTTATGAAAACAAAACTATGGTACGCACCTCCACAGTGAATTTTGTGAATTTAAAGTAAATGCTGGCTTAGACAGTGAAAAGGGGTAATTTTTTATAATGTAAGGTTGAGAAAATTATATGTTTGGAGGAAGAAAATAATGTGAGTTCAAGCTGCAACTCATATCAAAGATCATCAAACTAAAGGGGGAGAATAAGTGAAACAGACGCAAAATTAAGAGAACTTAAACCGAAGAAGTCTGGTAGTGCACTGGGGCCGATTGCACGAAAGGGTCTTTGCAAGGACCGTCTTTCGTGTCGCCAGTTTTTTATGATGCGCCATGTGAAACACATTTTAAATAAATCATCTGCAAACATAGTTTATTCGTCCGTTAAAATAAACAAAATATTTGTTTATAAATGATGTGATATATCATTAAATTGTATAAAATTTTATTTAAAAGCAAGCTAACAATCTTATTCTTTATCATAAATTTCAGAAACACACCGCTTATAGCGTATCATAAAAGATGGGCGACACGAACGACGGTCCTTGGAAAGACCCTTTCGTGCAATCGGCCCCAGTTTAATATCTGGGCTGCTTTGCCTCAGCTAAAATCAAATCATTCTATAATTTACATAGATATTTAAATTAGAAATAACAACCAATCAAACTAAAGAAAATGGAAGGATCGAACTAAAATGTAATGAACCCAAATCATAAGATAAACCAATAAGGAATGAGATGAGATGACAAAGACGTCTGGTGATTATGTAATCATGAAAGTACAAACTAAGGAGTCAGGTGAGGGATGGAATGAGTGGAACACCTGAAGAGAGAATAGAGAAGGAATGAAGATGACAAAAGAGAATTGGAGGAAAGGCATTCAGAGAAGAATGAATGAATGACAACTGAATATCATTAAACTCAAATAACCTATTTAAAAGTTCAGACTGCAAGGGCAGTACTGAAAAGAAATGCAAATGAACTCAAGTCTAGACGGAACAGAAATGTAAAACAGCTGAAGAAAATGAAATAAACAAAATAGGAAAAAGACAAAATAACAATCCTACAATAACATGAGGAATCTGCTTATCACATATTGTCATTTTCCTCCAAGATAAATTTGCATCAAATGTAACAAAGAAATTGGTCTCACAAACCAGAGACTGTCACTGACATCTGATACCCGAATTCTTTACAAAAGTCTCTGAATATTGGAGATAATCTCCCATGAAGCATGGGAGGGTCTGATGGCTGTGAGTGTGCACCTCTACTGTTCCAAGTACATGACCAGAATTTCAGAAAAGCAATGGCAATGTTCAAACCAGTGCTTTCATGATCCACTTTTCAAAATTAAACTTCATGGAATATACAAAATATCCCAGAATTTTACATGTGTTCTCCAGTCTTCCAAATCAAAGTTCCATTTATGTTATAATTCTCTTCTTTTTACTTTATACACAAAAAAGGGCCCAGTGCCATAGTGAGCCCAAAACTTTGAAGGGGGCAAAATCAGGCAATATTTATTAAGAGTTGCCAGCGAGCGAGCAAAAAATTTTGACATTTAATCAAAAAGATCCAATTTTGGGTTTTGTGATAGATTTTGACATAGACCTAGGACTAATTAATATTCAGAAAATAATATCATTCCTGTGGGAATGATAGCTTCCCCGGTTATAGGAAAACTTCCCGGAATTTCTCGCTTCCCGGAATTATCCTGGAAAAGTAGCAAAACTTCCTGGAATTTCCTGTATTCTGGGAAGAGTGGAAGCACTGGGTCAAACTAGGATGGGGAGTTGGGTGTCCAGACAACTATTCCTTGAAGAGTAATCCCTTTCAGCAGCTTCAAAGCTATATCCCGGGATGAAAACATTCTGTGTATCAGTGCAAGGTGCCATGGTGAAGTAATTTGAAATTTCACTTATATGTACATCAAAAGTGAATGTGCAACGTGCAAGTAAAAACTGCCTCTTGGTTTACAGCATAAGAGACCCAACAGGAGGCTACATCACACAGCCCGGGGGGGGCCACTTACATTGACGAGTGGATACCATGCGCGACCAAAAAAACACGTAAAAAGGATGTCTTTTTCACGATAGGGCACGTTACGTACGTAACGTGATAAGGGTGTCAAAAACACAAAAATAATGAAAAAAGGGTATCAATTTCACTAGGACAATTACGTGTTTAGGGTCGAATTTGCGGGGATGATAAAACAAAATTAAATTGTTTTATAAAGGATGTCCTTTTTGCCCCAACTCTTCGTGTTTAGAGTCCAATTTGCGCGAGGTGTAGAAGGTGGGGTCGTACAAAACCAAATAAGGTAAAGCCGACGACCGAAGGACCCATAACAATAAAACATTTGTGTACTTGTTTATGGGTTCATTTCAGGGAATATTTGCCAAGAGTATCGTTTCGTTTCCAATACTTGTTAAAGGAGAAATATATTGATTATGAATGTGGTCTTATTATATATCAATGGAAAGGTAATGATGTGGGGATCATCAGTGGGTCATTCAAAAATACCGAAAATAATACAAAAAGGTGAAAATCGCCGATTAAAAAACGCTAAAATGCCCCTCCGAAATATGCCTCGCATCGGTCTCTGAATTGACTGGAATTTGATGACGTCACTGTCTGTCTGAGAGGCGTGATTGGCTCTCCCACGTGAAGCTCCACTTGCATGCAAAACCTGTTGCGTGGGTACTTTTTATCCACAATGTCACTGAATACTTCTATCACGAAATGAAAGAAAACCCAGAATTTTATCTAGATTTGGATTTTCAAATTGATGATTTTAAAGATGAAGAGAATGATGATGAAGTGAACAACACAGTGAGGTAGTTGGAGGTAAATAATGGGGGAACAATGCCGATGATTATGATGAAAATTCAACTTGCCTGACAATCACAAGTAAAGTCATGGACATGTCGATTCGCTACCAACTCATGCAGCTGCTGCTACAAGTGGTAGCTATACGTACACCGCGCGGGCCCAATTTAATCCATGAAAATGAATAACCACATCCAGAGAGAGTCTATCATAAGAAGGAAAATAATGATATAACTGTACTTACAAACAAGTGAATAATCCGAATTAACCTGAAAGCAAATCAACTCAACGAATAGCAGCAGACGATATGCACCGACGATAAACTTCATGTGGCTGGGATAGATTGTCACTCGTTCTGTTTGTAATTTGTAACTCATTAATTTGACAAAATCACGAAACTCGGGGAATTATTTATATCTATAAAAATATAGTAACATCTCTTATTATTTTTTGTATTACGATAAAACCTCTTTTGAAGGAAAACTAAAATTACTTTTAAATCCCTCCCCAACATGCGTAGCTTGTATGTCATTGCAAACAAACCATCGCAAACATGCACGTATTCCTTTCCTTGCTGATTGAGAGCTGTGCAACACGTACATAGATCTATTCTCTCAGTCTCAGCCAAGGCGAGCAAACAATACGGCATGTGTTGTTGTGATGGTTTGTTTACGATCACATAATGCTACGCATGATGGGATGATCTTTTACATCTAATTTTAATTTACCTCAACGTTTTCCTTTAAAACAGGTTTTATCGTAATTCAAAAAATGATAAGAGATGTTACTATATTTTTATATAGAATAATAATTCCCCGAGTTTCGTAATTTTGTCAAATTAATGAGATAAAAGTTACATCTAACAGAACGAGTGACAATCTATCCAGCCACATGAAGTTTATCATCAGTGCATATGCCATATCGATATTCGTTGAGTTGATTTGCCTTCAGGTTCGGATTATTCACTTGTTTGTAAGTACAGTTATATCATTTTCCTTCTTATGATAGACTGTCTGGATGTGGTTATTCATGTTCAGCATGAATTCAATTTGGCCCGCGCGGTGTAGCTAGCACTTCCAGCAGCATGAATTGGTAGCGAATCGGTATGTACATGACTTTACTTGTGATTGTGTTGCAAGTTGAATTTTCATCATCATCATCATCATCATCATCATCATCGGCGTAATTCCCCCAATTTACCTCCAACTACCTCACTGTGTTGTTTCACTTCATCATCATTCTCTTCATCTCAAAATCATCAATTTGAAAATCCAAATCTAGATAAAATTCTGGGTTTTCTTTCGATCATTTCGGGATCGAAGTATTCAGTGACAATGTGGAGAAAATGTACCCTTGCAACAGGTTTTGCATGCAAGTGGAGCTTCACGTGGGAGAGCCAATCACGCCTCTCGTACAGACAGTGACGTCATAAAAAATCCCCAATTTCGCGGACGTAATTCTGCGTGTTTGAAGCATTCAGAGAGAGAACTTTAAACTATCAATTAACTGAGTTTCATCCGTCTCCATGATAAATGATGTACACCATCGTGTTCTCCTTATTTTCTCCTTTATTGTGATATATGATTCTCCAGTTTTACGATTTTCAATATATTTCTACTTTAAGGGTAGGGTTTCACACGCCAATACTTGTTAAGGGGTGCATTTTCAGAATATGGAAATTACGTGTTTAGGGTGCTTTTCGAGACCCCATGGTCGCGCATGGTATCCACTCGTGAATGGAAGTGGCCCCCCCGGGTCACACAGATGAATGGCTGCGCAGCCTCTCAAAATACAGCTGGGTTTTGAAGCCTTCTTTACTTTATCTTTGGAATACACATGACATATTCGGTTGTTGAAATCTTCCTCAATTTTGTTCTTTATTATATAATTGCCTAAACTAAATGGTACCGGTACTGAAAACTGAAGAGATTTGCTTGTCACTTTTTCCAATGCCATCAATGGCCGTTTTGAAATGGATTGTCCGGACACAGAGCTACCAATTTTCACGCATTATGCGCGAGACTCAAGCATTTTGGACTCTTGTTCATCCCCTCAAATCTCTGTCTCACGCAACTATCACAACCTATCCCCATATACCGGTACATTGTATGGCAGTGAGTCCAAACTTCGCGCGTGTCCAAACTTCGCGGACGGTCATTATCTCCAAAACTAGCCAATATCCATAAAATCTGACATCATCAACGTGAAAAGCGACCTGAAATTACCCTTCGGTGAAAGTTTCTTTAGGATGAGTTCAGTATTCATGAAAATATTGGCAAAAGATCGGCAAATTTGTCACCGCTGGCGCCCGTTTTGAAGAAATCAACAAGCATCATGATATCACCATTTTGCAAGCAGAAATCATAAAAAATGTGAGTTAAATATGGTACTAACCGATTCCATAGCATTTTGCCATCAATCTGATATAAATATTTCACTTTTTGAGCTTGAGTTTTTGTTTAAATCTCCACAAAAGCTTTGGTGCGCGAAGTTAGGTCACACTTTTTCTGAACGGTTTTCCAGCACAGCCCGCATTCGCCGATCGGAATAGAATTTTGAGATCGCGATACCGGCGAAACCCCTTGACCTACTTTACATTTTCGTCCATGATTTTATAGTTTACGATCTTGCCGTCAATGTGGTAACTATTTCTTGAATTGGTTTTGTATAAATTATGAATATTTTGTGAACAAAATTAAGCCTGATGAATATTTTTGAAAAGTGCGCGAAGTTTGGACACCCCATCATACACAATGTCTGTGATCTCACTCAGATTCACAGAAAATCTCACGCATAGCTGGTCTCTGAACATGGCATCTCTGCAGGTAAGAAAAAAAATCGAAAATAATCCCCGCACACAATTTCAAATGAGTCCCTCTTTACTAAATCAGACTTTACCTGAGTATGCATTCAAGGAAACACACCATCGTACTGCGACAGCGCCCAATATTATCATGAATGCGAGGGTTCCCCTGGAATCCATTTTCGACGAGGATTAAATTAAGGACGAAATTAAACCGGGAGGAGAAAATCATGGCACGTGCACCAGGCCAGCTGCTGTCGCCACGTATGCACTCTGACCCGCGGTTACGCCGGCCGCGTACTCCCGGTGAATCTCCGGCTGACAAACCGAAAAGTGCCGTAATGTTAATGCTTTCACGTGCCTACTATTTGTGTGTGGATTTACACGCGTTTCGTATTTAATGGGTGGGGCATGGAGCTTGATCGTGCGACCTCCACGATGTAAACACGGGCCAAGGATCTAGGAGGAGAGTCAGAGTTATTTTTAAACATTGTGAAATAGCTGTGCACCAAATTATTAGCGATTTCAAAAAGACGAGAGGAAAGGTCAGACGATCGACCCAGTGAAGATCTGGAGTAGAATTTCACGAACAGCCATTGACATTGTTCAAAGCTTCGAAAGGTAATTTATTTGAGGAGTTATTTCACTGGTCTTACTTTCTTAGTCAGGACAGCTCGCAGCTCAGGACTGCTGTAATTCTGGATATAGAATTCTAGCTATGCTCTCATATACAAAGGGAATTATCACGATTCCGTGTTTGAGTAATTTGAATTGCACAGGAGCTAAATCACCGTTTTGGTGAATGTACTTTCTTACATGCGGTTTATGAAAAAAATGTAGTGCTGATACAGATTTACAGTTAACTAACTGTCTTTAATAATTCATTTATACTTGATTTATAATCAAGAAACATCTTTATACCCATCTTTCAAAAGTGTAGTGGCTGTTGAATCCCTTATCAGAGGTGGCATTATCGTGATATTGGGAACCACCGTTCACTGGCGACAGCCCGCTAGACCGAGGGTCCGCGAGACCGAGGGTCCGCTAGACCGAGGGTCCGCGAGACCGAGGGTCCGCTAGACCGAGGGTCCGCGAGACCGAAGGTCCGCTAGACCGAGGGTCCGCGAGACCGAGGGTCCGCTAGACCGAGGGTCCGCGAGACCGAAGGCCCGCGAGGCCGAAGGTCCGCGAGACCGACTTTTTTTCCCTTCATTGGTTGCCGCGGTCGAGTGGTTTAAGGCGACTCGTTGCAGCGGCGTAACAGGTGCCTGTTATCAGAGGGGGGGGGGGGGCAGATCTAGAGCCAAATATTTCCGAGTAATTCCGTCTAGAAATAATTGCATACATTTAACTAGGATTTCAGTTAAGGTTTCAGTAGTGAGCACGGGAAGCGCGTTCCGGGGGGGGGGGGTTGCAGGGAGGGGAGTGTACCTATACCCCCCCCCCCCCCCCCGAGAAACGAGGAAGGTCTGACGTTTCTTTGATTTGTTCCTTAGCTGCTCTCGCTCATCTTAATCCGTTAAAAAATCTTCTATATAAAAAAAGGCTGGCCAGTACATCAGAATACTTAACCATTGGCGTAAATCCGGGGGATATACCCCGCCCCCACACACTCACTTTTTGGAGTGGGCGGTTGGTGTGTACAAATATCCCCCCACATTTTAGGGAAGAAAATATATTTTAAGTAATCAGTGAAAAAACATACTTCAAAATTTCTATTTGAAAATGCGATTTAAAACCAAAAAAATTATATTATGAAATGTGATTAAAAACGAGAAAAGTTGTTCTTTATGGCTCGTTCGCTTTGACCGCTCGCTAAATAGATATTCGAATGTGTGTATAGAGGGGGCAGGGGCGGATCCAGCCTTCGCCAATAGGGGGGCCCGGAATTTTTTTCAGCCATATTTTCCCCGATCGGCCGCTCGAAGATGATTTTTTGTTTGTTTCTTTGAAGGGGGTAGTCCTAAGAGTCACTTCTTATTTTTATTCTTTAAATCAACGTAAATATATAATATTATAGTCCTTATTTAATAATGCGAGCGCGAAGCGCGAGCAAATTTTTCTTAATTGTATTTTTTCCTTAAATTTGAACATTCTGAATAAAAAGATGTGCCTGCAATAATTACTACGAACACGAAGTGCAAGCAGAAATTTTTGATACACGTTTTGAAATGATCGGGAATGTAGGCCTACCTGCTTGCAGTTAGCCATAAAGATGTTACATATTTCAACAATCAAATAAGGCGAGCGCGAATTGCGAGCAGAAAAATATGACATTTCTACATAAAGAATGAAAAATTAATTTTTGTAATCATGAAAAGATAGCTACATAACTAAACAATTGATGCAAGCGCGAAGCTCGAGCTGAAAAATTCTAGTTTTAGACCTAAAACGGGACACTATTCATGTTTTGTAAATCATGAAAAGGACGAGTAAGAGGGGGAATTCTTACATTAATAATTCGAGCACCAAGGACGAGCAGAAAGTTTTCTGAATGAACATGCGTGCGCCTGTTTCAGATTTAGACATAGAATCTAGGCATTTTTAATACATCTTTTAGCATGAAAATAAAGGTGAGCGCGAAGCGCGAGCTTAAAATATTTGATATTCCGATTTGAAAAAAGGGGTCAATTTGAGCTTTATATTTCAAACACTTTGTAGGAAAATTGTAAGGTGGATATAAAATATTACTTGATAAAGAGCTGATATTTTTCATCATTACTTTGAGTTTTGGACATAGGACCAAGACATCCTTAGGACATGTTATCATATGAATATGATGACTATATATCTTCCTATTCATCTTGCTAAGCGCGACATTAAACAAAAGGAACAATTTAATTATTAAATTGATACCTTATTTATTAATGCATAATGAGGGCGCGGAATCTGATGATATTATGGCCTGAACAATGTACATTTTAAGCACTTTTATGATCATGAATAGGATGCTTCAGTTTTCAGTTGATATATTTTTAACCAATAATGCGAGCGCGAATCGGGAGCCGAAATTTTCTTATAAACTGCCATGAAAAGGGGATTTAAGTAGTTTGTTGAGACATAAATACCTCGCAAATCAAAATGCAAGCATGGCAGCGCTAGCTGATACGTTTTGACAATCAGACCTGAACAGGGATATTTTGAAAACTTTAGGGAATACATGAGAATAATAGGTACCTGATAAATCAATTTCGCGTGCGCGCAGCGCGAGCAGAAAATGTTAATATTCAGACCATAAAACTGACATTTTTACAGCAGAGCACTTTTTAACCATCAATTTGTAAATCACACAAATTAATGAAAGTTCGATTTTCAAGGAGAAATATGTTTTGTATATTAACTTCCAAACTTGATATTTAGGCTCCATGTTGAACAAGATATATGAATCGCCTGACAGGCAATACGAGCGCGAAGCGCGAGCAAAAATTTTATACAGTGACATGAAAGATTTTTTTTCTTCAAGTCTTCCTCTGCTATTATTTTATTCACTCGTCTTCCTACTCTTTCCTTTTTTCTATTTTGCTCCGCCAATAGAAGGGGGAGCCGGGCCCCTCGCCCCCTGGATCCGCCTATGGGGGGGGGGGATAAAAACTCGAACATCCCAAACTCCTCAAAGTGGATTTACACCGGTGTACTCAAAACACCCTTTCGAAACAAGCCCCTCCCCAGTTCCCATGAATAGGTGTTTATTAACAACATTAACATATTTAAATGAATGAATTTATGTATAATACATGTTTACAAGAATGTTTTTGTATAACATGAATCATATAAATGAAATTCATAACATAAGCATAGTCTATAAAAGAACACAATGTGATACCAGGCGCGTAGCCAGGGGGACGGTGGGGGCGGTCACCCCCCCCCCAAAACGTCCCCAAAAAGAAAAAAAAAGAA
Source organism: Lytechinus variegatus (assembly GCF_018143015.1). Taxonomy (NCBI): domain Eukaryota; kingdom Metazoa; phylum Echinodermata; class Echinoidea; order Temnopleuroida; family Toxopneustidae; genus Lytechinus; species Lytechinus variegatus. The sequence goes on along the minus strand of NC_054750.1, from coordinate 28,182,614 downwards.
GGGAAAAAAGAGAGGAGAAAAGGAAAAGGGAAGGGAGGAAAGGGAAGAAAGGTAGCTTTGTGTTTTTTTATTTTTATTCTTTATTTTTTTCTCAAAAGAGAAACTCCTTCACTCTTCTTGCTCTAAATTCATATATGAATTTTGCTTCCGCGCTGCGCGCGGTCAAATGACAATATTGAAGTTCTCCATTGTTCCCCCACCTTTTCTCTAACCCTGTTTTTCCACCTCAGCTATGTGCTTCTTGCCAGTTAAAGTTAAAATTGTATACATTAGGGCATGAATTTGAGTAAGGTTATTCCGAAGTAAATATATGAAGTTATCTTTTTTTTCAATTGATCGCGCAACTTCTGGTCTGGTCGGCTCCGAGCGGGTAAAATCTTTATATCAGTTTCTGCCGTCACCTCCATAAAGTCAGCTTCTCCCGCTTTTCAGCTCATTACTATAAACAACCATAATTTGGGGGCAAACAGGTTCTTAATTTTAAAAGAGGAAGGTATGGAATTCGTGTCGTATTAAATAAAAAAGTAAAATTTTTTTTAAATCCAATTGTATTAAACTTCATGTCATTTCCCTGTATACATTCATCTCCTGTCCTGCGCCCTCAGTTTGAAATTTTGAATGACACTTAAGTTTCTTTATATTCAAAATGAAGCGCTTCAGGATGAGTCAAAAAAATTAATCATCCTTAAAAGAAAATAGTGCGCATAAAGTTGAAACTTCTTGAAACTTCTTGAAACTATCTATCTATATAATAAAGTTTATTATATAGATAGATAGTTTCAAGAAGTTTCAACTTTATGCGCACTATTTTCTTTGTAATGAAGTTCAATAATCTTAGAAAATCAATTAAATTAGAGACGATTGGGTATTAGAGATATCTACATTTGATGAAACGTCCGCCCTTTGAAATTTCAGAGTTTCATTGCTCTGCGCGGGGAGGAATATCTTCCTCTACCAATCTTCTCCTCTGTTTTGCGAGTTAAAAATATGCACTGATGCTAAATTGTTTGTAATCAAATCTGATCTTTCCAAAGAAAGTTTCAATATATCTTTGAGAATACCCTTTTCTCGGGACCCTTTTTATGGCAAGAAAAATTGATAAAACACTTTAGCTTCCGCGCTTCGCGCGGAGTTATTATCATTTTAATTTCCTCCATTGTATACCTCTTTTGTGCGTTCACAATCACTTTTGAAAACAAGGTTCAAAATCGCAATATAGTCAACCGAATTGGAGGTACTAGAGACAAGAGAAGCGGCTCCTTTTCATTTTAATTTATGAAACACTAAAAGCTTCGCGCTTCGCGCGGGAGGGGGAAACTCCCCTTCCCTGCACCCACCCCCTAGGGAGCGCGCTTCGCGCGCTCTGTAAGTGTTGGCACGCTTCGCGTGCATTGACCGCCCCCTCCTAGATGAAATCCTGGCTACGCGGTTGTGTGATACCCCATGTGATATCAGCATATAATACAAAAGAGTCTTGATGCAGTCTGACAAGAAGCAAATCACCATAAAAATTGATCGTATGCATGAACATAAATTAAATGGTTTGGGTGATTTTTTACCAAAAGAAATGCTGTTAAGGGGAGAACCAAAAGTTAGCAAAAGTGCTAGTCGAAAATGGTTTCCCCAAAAGGATCAAAGTGCAACTACTCTACTAAAACAACTTTCTTTTTTTTTCCCCAAACTCATGTCAACCATCAAACTTCATTAATCAAGTGAGTTTTCATATCTTTTACGAAATGAAAACCGTGTTCTCGAATATTCTGGGGCAAACTATTCAAAAACTCCAATAAAATGTATAGAGAAAGTGCCATGTGTAGTGTTACTTTTGGGGAGTCTTAGCATGGAACTCTGCTCACCCACCCTTTCGACACATCGACAATCCCTTCCCCGCTTACTCTCACTTTGTTTGCTTTTGTTTTGTGTTGTATTGGTTTTTTTTTCTCCAGCCCGGTTGAAGAATTAATGTGTGTTTTTTTCTTGGGGGGGGGGATACCCCGCCCCCTCTGGCTATGTAATGATGCAATCGATCCGCATCTTTCAGTTCTTGTATAAGTCTCGAAATCTCGTCGATCTGTCATCATCTGTGGGACAAACCAGTAAGATGGGGGACTAATAAAAAAAGGGTTTTAGGTAACACCCCGAGAGGATTACTCCTCCGGAGGGCGACTCCCCCATGGAAATTCCCCCGGAGGACCATTCCTCGAGGACAGGCTTCTCGGAGGAATACTGATTAAAACCGGCACTCTTAATTGAGTGACAAATCAATGTACGTTCTTCTCTTTAAAACTTTCACCTTCTTGGTCTTCTTATTTTTGGTTGTTTAACTGAAAAGAAAAATGCTAGGACATGTAAGATAGGATTGCCCATAATAAAGCTTCAATGCTCCAGGTGTATGTATTTCTATATTGTTTCCAGTTTTCTTGTTAAAGATTAAATGCACAAGATCATGTAACAGAATTACCTTAAAAAAATAAACGTTAAATGAGTATATAATTTAGAAGTGTCAGTGAAATTAGGCAACGTAAGTTTCTACTGTAAGTATCGGACCCCCCCCCCCCCCCAGAGCCCTTTCATGCGCGCAGTAAGTGTTTCGCATGATTCGCGTGCTCACTACAGCCCACTACCTGGAAATGTTTTGGCTCTACCCCCCGCCACCTCCCCCCCCCCCCCCGAAAACAGGCCGCTTCGCAACGAGGCGCTTTAAACCACTCGTCACCTGGGGGGCGTTTCATGAAAGGACTTGTCGGACATTTTATCCGACAAGTACAAGTTTATCCGACAGTTACCATAGGAACAGTGCATCTCAGCCAATCAAATTCATGGAAAGATGTCAGATCTGATAACTTGTCGGATGAAAATATTGATGAAACGCTAGCTCCCCTGATGAAGGAAAAAAAAGTCGGTCTCGCGGGCCTTCGGTCTCGCGGGCCCTCGGTCTCGCGGGCCCTCGGTCTCGCGGACCCTCGGTCTCGCGGACCTTCGGTCAAGTGGTCGGACCCCCGTTCACTTCATACAGCGGTGCTTTATTCAGTCACACGCACGGTTCCCCATTTCCACCTCCATTCACTTCGTACCCAAGTGCACGAACACAAATCTACGAGTGGTTCCCAAAAACACGATTTGGCCTCAAGAGGTTTATTTTTGTGAAAACTTGAACTTTAATTTCATAATCATACTGTAGGGATTGATTTTGTACTTTTATTTCTTTCCACTTTTATTTCTTTCCACTCTTAGTCATGAATCATCCCCTTTTTCTAATAGAACACCCCTCATTTATATTCACCCTTTTCATCCTCACACAAGGTTCTTTTGTATTTATTCACTCCACCATCCTCCATACAGCTTTCTTCACTCCTCTCTCTCTCACTCTCTCTCTCCTTCCATCTCTCTCCTGATTGGTTATAATGTTAAGTTGATGCACTCAAGCTTTTAGGATAATTTGCATATAGTTTGAATATCTTTTGTTTGTATATATGAATATTCAGTTATACTTTGTTCCATTGATTTACATTTATATGAATATTGATTTTCCTTAAATAATTTGAATGGAATGTTGCTAGAATGCAACAAGGCTTTTGTACATTAAAAACTGGGAGTTGGCCAGTAAGTTCTGAACATGATAGCATGTCTTGTCTGCTGGGCTGTCTCTGTGCATGAAGAGTGCTAGGAATGAGAATTGATAAGAACCCCGTACTACATTGGTGCCAGCGGTGTTTTCTAGTCCTCTTCTACCCCAGAGCTTCAGGCAGCTTTACCCACCAGCAGCTGATAGTTGAATTTTCACCCTACTTCGAGTGATTTACACCCTCCTTCGAGTTATTTACATCCTACTTCGAGTGATTTACTGCACCCTTCTTCTGTGGATAAATTATCAGTACACCCTTCTTCTGTGGATACAGCTTCCATAAAGCATCTACTGATTGTATTTTCTTCCTACTTCATGAGAATTCTCCATTAATGTGAGTTCTACTTTCATGATCTAAATTTTGTTCTACATACTTGCTACTTTTGTATCCATGTATGCAGTTGAAAACTGAATGTACTCTACATTCTATAGTGAGTTGGATGTGCACTCTCAAGTTTGTCAAGGCTTGTATCTCAAGACTGACTTTTGAATATTGGTGAGTCACTTAGCTTTAACTCCTGTTCATACATTCACCCTCCTTCATTTAGCAAGAGCTATTTCTGCTTCGATAGCTGAGTGATTATTATTGACTCTTGCAAGTTGATAGTCAATCTATAGTAATTTGACATATACATATATGTAGCTGTATATATAGAACTCTGTTATACACATTTAACACCCTACCATCATGTTTCGACTTGATCTCCCTGAAATCTTCACTGGAGAAGATGGCAGAAATTTCGGTCAATGGGCAAGGAGATTAGAAGTTGCTGCCGAGGTACTCCCACAGGCAGAGAGGAAGCTTCATCTTCTTCTTCCATCGAGACTTGCCGGTGCCGCATTTACAGTATGGGAGAGCATACCAGCCTCTGACCAACAAGACTATAGCATAGTAAAGAAAAAGTTGATGACAGTGTTTGGGAATACAAATTACCTGAATTCCTTCAAATCATGCATTGATGCAAGGAAAAGACATAGAAACGAGGCCCTAGAAGTGTTTGCAGCGGCGATAGCCACTCTCGTTGAAGAAGCCTTTCCAGACTATGATGCTGCAGGAAAGGACGGCGAGAAATTTCGCAGATTTCTTGCAGGTATTGACAAACCCCTTCAGATAAAGATATACGAGATGGGCGCTAATACTTTCGCTGAAGCATTAGACATTGCCGTACGGGTCGAAAGAGCCAATCAAGTTGGGCAACCGCTAGATGAGACAATAGCTTCAGTTTCACCGAAAAGAAGTGATCCAAACTCTGTATTATTGGAGAAAGTGATGAAACGATTAGACGATCTAGAACTGAAATTCGAAGGATACAAATCTAAGCCCAAACATCAATACTACGATGGGCATCAGAAGCAGTCTAGATCACCAAGCCCTGTACGCAACCGACATGAACATCAATCTAGATCGAGGTACCGAAATTCAGATGATCACTGGCATCGGTCGTCTGGACATCATCGGTCACCCAGTCCATACTCTCCACACCATAGACGATTTAGGTCACCAAGCCCTCAACGCTTTCATCGCAGCCCTCCCCGATCAAGTCCACTCAGATATAACACTTATGATGGCAGATCAACTAGCCCTCACCAACGCCGATACCAAAGTCGACCTAGCTGGCAGCCTACATTTTCTGATGACCGCCATCCCTCTGATGTGAGAGATTCACCCTATCGTCAGATGAACAGTACTCAGTCGAGGAAAGTTCACTTTGATCACAACCAGGGAAACTATTCATAGTTGATGACAAGGGTCGACCATCAACTTCATCCCTCTTTGATAAACAGACCCAAACTGAAAATGAATGTCATCCTTCATCTATATCGACTGTCAATCGTAGGTCTTCATCACCTCCACCACCATACATTCCCACAATTGTCGACAACAAGTATATTTTAGCCTTCATCGACAGTGGTTCCTTTATATCGCTGATGAGTGCAGATTTCTACTACTCAATCCCAGAGAGCCAGCGAAGTCCATTACACAAGACAATAACTTTGGCTTCAACGATAACCAGAGAAGGTATTGACATTATTGGAACAACCTCACCAACCATCCATCTTGGAAACAAGACAGTCAAGCATCTGTTCAGAGTAGCGAGAAACATAACTCACCCTTTCGTCCTTGGTTGGGACTTCATGGACCAACATGATGCCTCCATCTCTGCTCGTACATCTACATTCAATATGCCTGGTATGAGTATTCCACTTGTTGAACGACATCAACACCAAGTACCACTCAAATGTAATGTTTGTCTGATTGGAAAGACAACTCTCCCTGGAATGAGTGAGGTGCATGTTCAAGGTCGATTGATTTCACCACAACCTGATGTAGTTCCACAAGACTACAATGGAATATTTGAGCCCTCTATCGACGAACATCTCAATATTGCAGGTGCGAGATCCCTTTCTCGACCACAAGATGGTATCATCCTACTCAGACTGATAAACCCTACATCTGAGATGGTAGAATTGTCTGCTAACACTGCACTCGGGCAATTCTATTCTACTACTGGAGACAGAGAGGAAGAGTACGAGATTCTTGACGGTGTTGTAGCCGGCACACAGGAAAGCTCACCTCTTGACCTTTCTTCAATGCTCCCTACTTCGAACCTGTCCAAAACCGAGTATGAAAGCGCTGAACGTCTACTCAATTCTTATTCTGATGTTTTCAGCAGCACATCTGAGGATATTGGACAAACTAATTTTGCTTACCATGAAATCAACACAACAACAGAGACACCAGTTCGACAAAGAGCATACAGAACTTCACCTACTATGAGAGTTGAAATACAGAATCAAGTCGATGAGCTACTAAGACGAGACATTGTTGAGGAAAGCTTCAGTCCATGGGCCAGCCCAATTGTGATGGTGAGAAAGAAAGACAACACCTACAGGTTTTGTGTAGACTACCGAGCATTAAATGCTATCACAGTCAGAGACTCCCATCCTATCCCACGTTCTGATGATTCCATCGACGCTTTAGCATCATCTTCCTATTTTAGCGTTATCGACTTGTCATCTGGATATTGGCAGATCCCACTTGAGCCGCGGGACAGAGAAAAGACTGCCTTCACTACAGGAACTGGACTCTATCAATTCAAGGTCATGCCTTTTGGCTTGGTTAACGCACCGATGACTTTCCAGAGAGTCATGGAAGCAGTTCTCCATGGGTTACATTGGTCAATATGCCTCATCTACTTGGACGATTGCATAGTACTTGGCAAGACATTTCAAGACCATCTACACAATCTCCAAGAAGTATTACAACGATTCCGAGATGCTAACCTCAAGCTTAAACCTTCGAAATGTCAATTCTTTCGAAAGGAAGTAACCTATCTTGGTCATGTGATCAGTACTGACGGAGTTCTCCCCGATCCAGTCAACACCAAGAAAGTGTCATCCTGGCCTCAACCAACGACTCCAACCCAAGTGAGATCATTTTTGGGACTTGCCTCCTTTTACCGGAGATTCATACCAAACTTTGCTCAAGTCTCATCACCACTCACTGACTTGACGCAGAAAGGCAAGAAGTTTATCTGGACGGCTGAATGCGAGGAAGCCTTCAACCAACTAAAGTCCTCTCTCACAAGCCCACCTATCCTTGCATATCCGGATTTTGCCAAGAAGTTTAGTTTGGCGACTGATGCTTCACAAGATGCTATTGGGGCCGTACTCTCTCAGTCACAAGACAGAAATGACCGAGTTGTTGCTTACTACAGTAAGAAGCTAACTCCAGCCCAACAGAAATGGTCAACATATGACAGAGAACTATGGTCCATAATTTCATCTGTTCGGCATTTCAGACATTACTTAAGGGGCAGAGAATTCACAATCCATACAGATCATCGACCCCTCTTGGCCTACAACAAGGTTCCGATACAAGATGATGCCACAGGACGCAGAGCAAGGTGGATCGTAGAGTTGAACGCATATTCTTTCACCATGAATCATAGAAAGGGCACTGCACATCGTAATGCCGATGCTATGTCACGCATGCCAGACGAGACAGCACCCCTTGTTAGCATGGTAAACACACGCTCCTCTACGAGAAATCGATCTACAACTCAATTCGACCAAGCATCTACCAATCCAAAGTCACGTGACTCTGTGGATGACAAAGTTACTGAGAACTTTATCCTTTCTAACCATCATGCTAATTTACAATACCACCAGCAACATGACATGGACATTCAAAGGATAATCAAGTACATCAAGGAGCACCATCATCCGACAGTGAGAGAAGTAAGACGACAATCACCCCGTCTTCGACGTCTTTTATGGCAGCTCCCTCGATTTGTATTTCAGAATGGTCTCTTATACCGACGACGACAAGACAACTTTGGAACATCCTCACTTCAGGTAGTTGTACCAGAATCTCTCATCCCTCGAGTGTTAGAAGAGATACATGGTAATCCATCTTCTGGACACTTCGGAGTTCAACGCACACTACACAGAGCTGAAGCTATGTGCTATTGGCCGTTCATGCACAAAGATATAACCAACTACTGCAGAACCTGCCATGCCTGTGAGTCAATAAGATCACCGAACCCAAAGCACCAAGCTCCGCTTCAGAACATCAAGACAGACCACCCTCTTCAGATTGTATTCGCGGATATAGCGGAACTTCCTACTTCGAGAAGTGGATACCACTATATTTTGGTTGTGGTTGATCACTTCAGTAAATATACCAACATTTACCCTATGCGAGACCAGACCGCCCAAACTGTTGCAAGACACTTATTTGAAGAATACATCAAAGAACACGGAGTTCCAGAGTCGTTACACACTGACCAAGGAAGACAATTTGAATCTCGACTTGTTCAAGATCTCTGCAAGAAGCTTGGTATCCGCAAATCGCGTTCGTCTCCATACCACCCACAAGGAGCAGGTATCGTCGAGAGAGCGAACCGAGTTATTAAGGAACAGCTTGCAAAGTACATAGCCGATCAAGGAGGTGACTGGGACAAACATATACATCAACTACAACTAGCCTACAATACCAGTGTTCATTCAAGCACAGGTATGACACCCTATTTCGTCATGCATGGTCGTGAAGCACGGACCCGGCTAGTATCACTTGTCCTATCATGAAACAGTCATATGATTCTCCTCAAGAGTATGTCACCGATGTTTGTTCTCGGCTGAGAAAGGCTTTCCAACATGCCAAGCAGAAGACAGACCAAGCTCAACTTCGACAGAAAAAGGACTATGATGTCTCAACTAGAACCATCAAGTACACTCCCGGAGATCTTGTTTGGTTGCACGATCCCGTCAATGCTAGACACAAATTAGAGCCTAACTGGAAGGGACCTTTTGTCATTGTCTCATCCTCTCCTGATGAACTTGACTACAAGATTGCCGACATCCATAATGAAAATGTGAAGAAACTGGTTCATCACAATAGGCTCAAACTTTTCAGGTCAAAAGCATATCTTCAAGGAAAGACTCCTATCACTCGTCCTACTTCAGACAGTCAGGAAAGACATCTTTCCATTCGTCCTCCTTCAAGTGCTCAGGCAAAGCCTGATATTCCTCCTCCATCTAACTTAGCATCTCAGTCTTCAATAGAGATGCCATGGTCAGCAAAATCTCAAACACATGCTGATCAGATCCCCATCCAGCCGGTGGAAAATCTTCAGGTTCCACCTCAACTACCAATCCACCCTGTGAGAAGTGAGACTGATCGACCTTCACGGTCAGATTCATTTTCTCAATCTGCAGACCAATCCATTCAACCCCAGAGGTTAGACAACTCTGATCCACCATCAGGGTCAGAGAAGTCTAAAGAACAGTCATCTACCCAATCCATACAGTCGTCTACCCAATCCATGCAGTCGTCTACCCAATCCATAAATTCACACCCTATGTTGGATGATTCTGACCAACCACCATGGTCAGAGTCTATGGGACAGTCGTCCACTCTACAACAGCAGACTAACCAATCCATTCAACCCTTGGAACCAAACCAGGTTAATTCTCAAGGACGACAAGTAAACTCTCCTGACCAATCCAATATACCAGGACCCTCTAGAGAGAACCAAGGTGACAACCTGGAGGTCACCAACCGAGAACGCCCTCCTCAACCATCAACTGATGAATCTGTGAGCCAGCGTGTAACTCGTATGCGAGAAGATCCCTCTTCGACTTCACGAACTTCACGAACTCGTTCAGGCCGTTCTATACATAAACCAAAGAAGTATAGCGATTATCAGTTATGACTCTTCCTGGAAGTGAGACATTTTGTAATTCATAGAACTGAAGATGTTATGATCGTCAATGTTAATTTTAGATTACTTCCCGAAGGAAAGATCTGAACATTTAATAAATTCAAATTTGACATCTTTATCCAAAAAGAAGAGAAAACCGAACACTACAATGGACGCGTCAGATACTGACTTCGACATTAAAAGTGAATATTTTGGAATGAACTGTTATATCGGACAGAGACATCTACGAACCAAGATTAATATTTAGAAGAGTGAACGATTCGTCACATGCAAACTGATTCTTCATGATCCGATATTGAACAGACTCAAATTTCATTGATCTACAAGTCCAAACATAAGAAATTTGAACTGACTATTTTTTTCAACACACGGATAAATGAATTTGAATGAACTTTAAATCATATGGATTAGTCATTTTGAAACAGAAAATGAGTTTTTTTTTTAAATATGGACAGCATTTGAACATCAATCATTGATGTACAAGTTAAGAGTATCAGAATATTAATTTGAAAATCATGCATGTACTTGGTTTACTTTTTTTAATTAACTGATTGACTATTGACATTTATGTAGGAAAATTGAACAAAATACCGTTATTTCTATGTCAAAAAATTGTAAGTCAAACATTTTTTTTTTTAAAAACATGATAGAATATGAAAAGGATCAGATAGAAATGCTATTGAAACCAAAAAATTTGACAAAAAAGTAAAGATATTGTTTTCATATACTGTTATTCATACTTATACATGCAAAACTAAGATTATTCCAAGACAGACATCACTCTGTTTATATTGTCAGTTGAAATAATTTATGATAATTGTAAATTTATCTTTATAGGAAAAAGATTACTATTTTGGTACAGTAGGTTTTTTTTTCCAAAAGTGAACCAAGAGGAAAAGAATTCCTTTCAGAATATAAGGTATTTAAGTATATTTCAATGTGATATGTGATGCTGAATATCTAAAACTTAAAGATATTATTGAGTTGATTTTAATCCTGCACAAAAGGTACTGCTTTGATCAAATCGATATGTGTTTCAAAAAAAAAAATCATTTAAAAAAAAAATGAAATAATTTTGTGATTATATTTCAGATTTATTGGTACAATCACATATTTCAGTATAAAATATGTTTGGATAGTGATGATAATGATTTATCTCATTTTAGTGATTGCGTATAGCAGGATAGTTGGTACAAAAAAAGTGAAAAATTAATCAGTTTACTTATTGAGTACAAGGATAACTCATAGGACAAAGCTTTCTAAAAGTTTTGATAATTATTGAAATTTGTTATCAATGGTTTAATGCCGGTAGAAATGAAGTAATTTCTGCACTTGATAATAACATCTAGGATAAATGATAAAATCATGGAGATCTGAAATCATTCATGTAACTTTGGAGAATTTAAAATTTTCAGATTATCCATACCTATGTATTGATCTCATTTCATATTTGGTACAGACATGATCTTGTTTAAAAAAAAAAGAAGATTGTTTACATTGATGAAATTTTATATATTTTATACAACAAAAAAGAATAGAAGAGAAGAAAACACAAAAAAATGGTGTTCGAAAAAGAAAAATTGTTTTCTTTCATAAAAAAAAGAGGAAAACATAAAAAGGTATTTTTTTTAAACTTTAAAGTCGAATCATCTGTTTGAAAAAAAAAGAAAGAAAAAAAAAAGAATAATTCCATCCAGGTGTATGGATAGTATGGTTGATACAAGTCAATCACTTTAGATATGTTTATATTTATGAAAGTACTCCATTTGTTAAATTCCATTGTTTTATAGCGACTAATGACAATTTATTTTTTTAGTGAAAAGGATATATATGCTTGATAGTCATTTTCCAATGATTACAAAACGATGGTACATTTTTAATAGTTCTGATGTTTAGTAAATTTTCGAAGATAGATAACTACAAGATATTTCAAATTATAAAATGAGGACATTTTATTTGTGAAGGAAAGTCTAGTTTGTAGGGATTGATTTTGTACTTTTATTTCTTTCCACTTTAATTTCTTTCCACTCTTAGTCATGAATCATCCCCTTTTTGTCTCACCTGCGAAGCAAAGTGAGACTATAGGCGCCGCTTTTCCGACGACGGCGGCGGCGGCGGCGGCGGCGTCAACATCAAATCTTAACCTGAGGTTAAGTTTTTGAAATGACATCATAACTTAGAAAGTATATGGACCTAGTTCATGAAACTTGGCCATAAGGTTAATCAAGTATTACTGAACATCCTATTAGAGTTTCATGTCACATGACCAAGGTCAAAGGTCATTTAGGGTCAATGAACTTAGACCATGTTGGAGGAATCAACATCGAAATCTTAACCTGTGGTTAAGTTTTTGAAATGTCATCATAACTTAGAAAATATGTGGACCTAGTTCATGAAACTTGGACATAAGGTTAATCAAGTATCACTGAACATCCTGCATGAGTTTCACGTCACATGACTAAGGTCAAAGGTCATTTAGGGTCAATGAACTTTGGCCGAATTGGGGATATCTGTTGAATTCCATCATAACTTTGAAAATTTATGGATCTGATTCATGAAACTTGGACATAATAGTAATCAAGCATCACTGAAAATTTTGTGCAAGTTTCAGGTCTCATGATTAAGGTCAAAGGTCATTAGGGTCAATGAACTTTGGCCGAATCGGGGGTATCTGTTGAATTACCATCATAACTTTGGAAGTTTATTGGGCTAGTTCATTAAACTTGGACATTAGAGTAATCAAGTATCACTGAACATCCTGTGCACATTTCAGGTCACATGACCAAGGTCAAAGGTCAATGAACTTTGGCCGAATTGGGTGTATCTGTTGATTTACCATCATAACTTTGAAAGTTTATGGATCTGATTCATGAAACTTGTACATAAGAGTAATCAAGTATCACTGAATATCCTGTTTGAGTTTCACGTCACATGATCATGGTCAAAGGTCATGTAAGGTCAATGAACTTTGGCCATGTTGGGGTTTTTTGGTGAATAACCATCATATCTCTGTAAGTTTATTGGTCTAGTTCATAAAAAGTGGACATAAGAGTAACCATGTATCACTGAACATCTTGTGCGAGTTAGAGTAGTATTCAAAGTCAGCACTGCTGCTATATTGAACTGCGTGATGCAGGTGAGACGGCCAGAGGCATTCCACTTGTTCTAATAGAACACCCCTCATTTATATTCACCCTTTTATCCTCACACAAGGTTCTTTTGTATTTATTCACTCCACCATCCTCCATACAGCTTTCTTCACTCCTCTGTCTCTCTCTCTCTCTCTCTCTCTCTCCTTCTCCTTCCATCTCTCTCCTGATTGGTTATAATGTTAAGTTGATGCACTCAAGCTTTTAGGATAATTTGCATATAGTTTGAATATCTTTTGTTTGTATATATGAATATTCAGTTATACTTTGTTCCATTGATTTACATTTATATGAATATTGATTTTCCTTAAATAATTTGAATGGAATGTTGCTAGAATGCAACAAGGCTTCTGTACATTAAAAAACTGGGAGTTGGCCAGTAAGTTCTGAACATGATAGCATGTCTTGTCTGCTGGGCTGTCTCTGTGCATGAAGAGTGCTAGGAATGAGAATTGATAAGAACCCCGTACTACAATACATTTTCTTTTAACTTATCCTTTTAATTTTAAAAAAGGAATTGAGCAAATATATTGCAAATTCTATTATTTGAAAAATAAAAAGCTACACAAAAATATCAAATTTAGAAGACATCAGCCCATGACATGTTTGAGAAAGGCTTTTAATCTCAAATTCTGAAATCTTCAAAAACAGAAAACATGCAGATGCCTGATCAAAAATAAATTTTCTTGTAAAATTGCAAGATTTACCCATTAAAATAAAACTTTATATACTCCACATCATAATTGTATCAGGTGTTGGGATGAATTCCTCCTTCAAGCAGCAATGTGAAGACATTCCCTAACAAAAGTGATGATTTTTCTATACATTATACTTCTTTTTGTTATATTATAGGTATACATTTTCATATTTTACGATATTTATTTATGCTTATCTATGATAATTGGTATTGTATAATAGTATTGTGTGTATTGAGTTGTTGATTTTGTTGGAGATGTGAAATGTTGATATGAATAAACCTTGAACCTTGAAGATTGAATTTATCTTCAACAGGATTTACCCTACAAGACTTCTGCCTGTGGCTTTGAAAACCTGACCAAGCCAAGATGGGAAACACACAGGGTAATGTCCCCCAAGGGTCGTTGAATGTCACCACGATGCAAGGTCCTCAGGGCGCTGTCCAGTCGGGGGCCCACTCGCCTCTACCAGTTGACACCGTGCCCTATAGAGGGCCCAAGCTGGAGTATCTGATGATCAATATCTCGGCTAAGATGAGTGTACAACGTGAGTTACTTATTTCATTGTATAAAGATGTTAGATGCTACTATTGAGCTTTAGGGGGGCAGAGCCATAGGGGTAACCCCCCTCCGCTAATGATATTTTTAAGTTAATAAGTAGGAGAAACAAACTTTATAGTGGAGAAGTAAAGAAAAAAGGAGGAGGAGGAGGAAGAAGAATACAGAAAAGGAGTTGCGTCATGGAATTATTTGTTCGTCAATTTTAGTGATGATTTAATGAAGAATAAAAATTAAAAATCAAAGATACATGTATTATAAATGAAATACTCAATTGACCTTTTGGGGCACTTTTCCCCCTCTCTCGCTTTATAGGCCTATTATCCTGGTGTCGTCCCCTGATTGAGCTCTAAAAAAAACACAAAGACTTATATGTAATGTCAGTTCTGGAAAGAGAATTTATGCCGACTCAACCTCCCCTCAATTGCAGCGAGAGGATTATTTAGATCTATTTTCACTAGTAGTCTGAACATGTAGGTCTATGGTCTTAATCATCGAAAAAGGGGTGTGAATTGCTGTAAGCAAGGCTCAAATTACATTCAAGGCCAGCAGTTACAATCACAAGGGTGGATGCCTTTGGACTGGCCTTAAAGCCCCTCTCACTGGCATCAGATATTTGTTGTGCCATTTTCCATTTTTACAATCTATACCCTAATATAGAAATAAAATATAGAAAAGTGGATTTGTCGTAAAATTTGTATAATTTAAGGCCTAGGTTAGTCATTATATCGGTAAAGTGCCAATTCGGTCTACTTTCATTTAGTCTAATGCCATTCCGTCCATCAACATTTCATCTAACAACCATTTTGGTCCAATCATCACTACGTCTAATCACCATTTCGTCTGTTTCGTCTCATAGCCAGTTGGTCTAATGTCCATTTTAATTTCATTCGTTTTGCGCAATTAACATATAGTCCAATCGACCAAATGGTATACAGACTAAATGGCTATTGGATCAACTGGTTATTAGATGAAATGGTGAGTGGAAGAATTGGCAATTAGACCATGTGTATAGTGGACGAACTGATGGTAGACCAAATGATAGTAGACGAGTTGGCAATAGGAAGAATTGGCATTAGACGAATTGGAAATAAACCTTGAAACCAAAACTCATCCCTTCTGTTGCTCATTGCCTTTTTACAGCTGGATTCTTTCAATCCATGATCACAACAAACGTGGACGAGTACTACCCGACTCTGGTTCAACCGTACCAGCATGGCTTCAAGATGATTCAGTTTCAGACGATACCAGGGGTGAGGTCCCAGGCAGGATGGTTCAGCCAAGCAGTCCCATTCCAAGCTGTGCTCACAAGACCCATTGGAGTGTAGGTATTTTATTCTCATTTTTGTCTCACCTGCATAGTAGAGTGATACTGTAGGCGCTGCTTTTCCGGCGGCGGTGGCATCAACACCAAATCTTAACCAAAGGTTAAGTTTTTGAAATGACAGCATAACTTTGAAAATATATGGACCTAGTTCATGAAACTTGGACATAAGGTCAATCAAGTGTTACTGAACATCCTGCCTGAGTTTCAAGGTCAAATGTCAGTGAACGTAGTATTGTATCATATGAATGGTGTTTTTTGAGAATAATTATTTTATAGTAGTTTTCAAAGTCAGCATTGCTGCTATATTGAATCACATGATGCAGGTGAGACTGCCAGAGGCACTCCACTTGTTATGTGGAAGCATCGCAGTGTAGCAGTTCTGCCTCTCTTCTTGTAATCAGAGGGTCATGTGTTTGAATCCCACCATAGTCTTCTGGCCTTGATGGCAAGGCAACAATTCACCTTTTGCCACTCTCCACCCAGGTGTTAAATGGGTATCCAGTATGATGCAAAATCCTATGTACATGTAGTATGCTTAGGGCTGTTATCGTTAATTAAATTCTCTGTCGATATCGCGCTAAAAATATCTGCATTTACTTATGTTGTAGACCAATTACAGCCCATGTGTATTCTGCAAGGCAAATATGTAATTTTATATTCATATTTCAGAAAAAGAAAAAGCGATGAGGCAGTGTTTACACTGTCAACAATAGATACGTTTGCACCCACAGACGGACAAACTGACAGGATGAAGATAATTATCGAAAGAATAAAGTTCATTTAACCGTGAAATGTTTGATCTTTGAATTTTACAAAATAATTTTTTTCTTTTTTTGTTGGGGGGGTGGGTTCATTTTTTTATAGTCGATATCTCAATATTTCATACTATAATTTCATAATGACATGGGGGCATGGTGGTCTGGTGGTTCTGACTCTTGTCTTTCAATCATAGGATCGTAGGTTCGAATCCCAGCCATGGCATGAAATTTACCCACATTGTGCTGCACTCAACCCAGGAGAGGTGAATGGGTACATGGCGGGATTAATTCCTTGAATGGAAGCCTGACCTAAGGCCGGGCTAATGTGATTGGTACTAATGATGAGTTCTATAAACCGTTATGGTTTTTGAGATGAGGACGATTTGTCAAATAACAAGAATCCACTTCATTATCATATTTATTATGAATCTTCTTTTAACTTATTACCGTTGAAAAACTACATGCACTTTTAAAACTGTTCCAAAGTTACCTCCGGACTATAATCACTCTTGATATCTACTATATGGAAGAATAATTTGCTGATTTTATTTTTTTTATTATTTTTTTTACAGGCCTCCTCCCAATGAGCAATGGAATCTACAAATAGTCAAGAGCTTTATCGAGCTCCAAATATTTTACTCTTTCACATCGTGGTCCACCAATGGTCAGACGGCAAACACTACTGATGTTATGGCAAAGGTACGGGATTATAAGGATGATGAACAACATTTGTGTAGCGCCTTTTATCTGTAAAAAAAAAAAAACATTTAGAGGCGCATGTTAGATTAACTTAGTTGTTCAGAAGTTTCCTCATTCCAGAGCTGCCAACTAGTACATTTTTGGCATATTTAGTACATTTTTGCAAACATTTTCTTTCTTTAGAAAATACAATTTTGTACTTAACAATTTTTTTTTTTTTACAAATGTGTAATTTATTGAGAAAATCATCCCTATCTGTCTCTATTTCATAAAACTTTCCCAAATATGGTTATTGGATCAATGTAATTTCAGGTAACATGTTTTTTTTTCAATCATTTTGTTAAAACCAGGGTGAGATATGCACATGTTTAATTTTTTTTTTTTTCATCTGCAAGAGCAGTGCACATTTGAGCTGGCATGAAGCTTGAGTGCCACGATGAGTGCGAGCGCCGCGCATTTTATTATGTAATACAGTTTTTTTGGGGAAAATACTTTTTTTTTATCACAGAATACAATTTTCATTCCCAGAGATTGGCAGGTCAGTTATTCTATACAGGCAGATTGCAGATGTCGAGATGTTCATTCATGCAAAAGGGAAAAAACCATTCCTCAAATGAGAAGTAACAAAGTGCTCTTGGCTTCGAATCTTCATTTAGAACATATCTTGTTCGTCAGTGATTTACTTTTCTATAAATATTGAATAGCCAACCTTAATTGGGGGTAAGAAATATGAGTCTGTTTAGTGTATACTAGTGCACTTTCCTAATGAAGCATACAATTTTCTTTGGATTTGTACAAATGACATGTCAAATCCATTTGTAGTTGTAAGCAGAAAACTAGCATTTTTTTGTCTGAAGACAAGAGTTCTTGTGGGTGTTTTATAGAGCTGTCCGGAAGTTAAGAAAGACTTTAAGAATGACTGGTGAACCCTTCTTATGCGCTAAATAATCATTAATAAACATATAATGGTGAACATCATTTATCACAAGAAAGGATCGCCAGTCGTTCTTAAAGTCGCTCTTAACTTACAAACAACTTTATGAAATGGCCCCCAGAACTATGTGCTTTGCAGTGCTATGTAAAAATCTGGAGCGAAGTATAGCGCGATGCCAGGAAAATGATTCCTTGTAATTCATTTGTTTTTTGTTCTTGTCTTTTCATTTTATTTGGAATTATATTTTCCCAGATCATGGATATGTGTCAGAGAGGGGCCAGGCTTATCTGTATTGAAGCGACAGGAATGCAGCAGAATCCGTCATTTTCGTCAGGACTGCGTGGTCATGCTGGCAGTAAGTACATCCGGGTCCCTGTTTCACCAAGACTTTTTATAGTATAAACAAATGCAGAATTTCTATAACAAATTTACCATCAGCCAATCAGATAAAAGGATTTCAATAGCTTTTAACTGTTACTGTCATTTTTTTAGTATGATAAGTTTTATGAAATGGGTCCCAGATTTATCCAGTTTATTTTCATTTGGTCTAATGCCAATTCGTCCAGTGCCAACTTATCCACTATCATTTTTGGTCTACCATCAGTTTGTCCAATATCCACATGGTCTACTTCACATTTCGTATACTCACCATTTTGTCTTATAACCAGTTGGTCCAATAGTCATTTAGTCCATATACCGTTTGGTCTAATTGGACTCTGTGTTAATTGTGCAAAATGAATGGAAATTAAACAAATATTGACAAACTGGTTGCGAGACGAAATGGTCATAGACAAATTGGTGATTAGACGAAGTGATGATTGGACCAAATGGTTATTCGACCACATGGCTGTTAGACGAAACGTTGATGGACGTAATGGCATTAGACTTCATGAAGGTAGACCATGTGGTGAGTGGATGAATTGGCAGTTTACCATTTCTGCAAATCTTCTGAAGATCTGCAGTCCCCCTCCACCAACTTTCGACAGATACCTGTCAGCTCTCCATTGTGATTTTTAATTGCATTTTCAATGGAATCGAGGCGTTGTAGAGAGTTTCCCCGTAGTAAATGTGAAAACTCCCTAATGAGGCGGGCATTTAAAAAATATTCAGTGATCACCCACGCTCACTTGATCAACTAGGATACCTTGTCAATTTATTATGACTGGTGTGATTTATTCATGCAAAATTATGAATCAAAATTTCTTTCCTGCTTTCTCCCCAGCCATCGGAGTGGACCTGCTCTTTCACATTCCGCAGCACCCCAACCCGACCCCTTACATATACCATGGCATCCATGTGCCTATTACCTACACGGTGCAAGCGGGCTTTGGCATACCCTCCTACCAGTGTATGACGGACCTCAACGCCCAGTTCGGTGCCTTCCTGAACCAAGGATGGAAGCTAGTGGAGATTAATTTGGACTCTTCGCAGATGCAAAGAAGTAAGAAAGGGGGATGATCCTGTTTCGGGAGCATTTCATGGAAGTTGTTCTTTCAGCTACTGAAACCCTTAGATCTCATTGGCTTAGAACAAATTAGCCAGTGAAAATCACCATTTGCTTCATGAAGTGCAACACTCTTGAGCGTTCTTTTGTTTTAATTAAACTTGGCCTATACCTTCCCAAAACGTAGCTGAAATTTCACATTTCACATCTTAACATCCATGAAATGCCAGTCTATTTTCCGTATCTCTCAGAAATTGTTTTTATTTAGTTGGAAACTGTCCAAAAAATTAAGAAGAATATTCCCCTTTTTCTTGACTCTGAAAGATCGTTTTCATTTGATGACTACGGTAATTAAAATATCATAGTTTTGGTTCGATGCTGCTGCTGTAACAATTGTCATTGATGCAAAGAGTTTCTTTCAAAATTACTGATCACTGTGCCGGATTGAGTAGGATCAAAGTACAAGCTCCACTTTTTCCTTTTAAACATTCAGCAACTGGATTTACTACTGGGCAGATCTCTATGAATTCCATGTGGTTCTTTGAGAAGGAAGCTGCATATGCGAACGACTCCACACCAAAATGGCAGGGAACTATCATAACATACCAACACAAAGTCAAGGTCAGTAATATTTTTTTTCTGCTATCAAAAAAGTCGAGTTAAGCCGGCCTAAAGATCCACGATGATGATTGATGATGATAGTGATTATGGTGGTCATGATGATGGCAATTATGCATATGGTGGTGGTGATGATGATGATGATGATAACTATGATACTGCTGGTGGTAATGATGATTATGGTGATTATGACGATGAGCATGGTGCTGATGATAATGATGATGATGATGACGACGATGATGATGATGGTGACGGTATTGATAATTAGAATTACGTATAAATTTTTAACACAGTGATTGATGATACCAAGAGTTTCCTATGATGACTAAGATCATGGAACTTAAAATGATTCTCCACCCTCTTTACTTTCCTCTAGGCTCAGTTCGGTGGTGTAGCAGCATCAAGGCATAACTGGGACCCCATCCTGGTAGAGATGGGTCAACGTGGTTGGGAGTTGGCTTGTATCCTGGAAACGCCTGAAACACGCCAGAGCGGACTCACCTCGGCAACCACGACTGTCCTTTTGTTCTTTCAGAGGCCCATCATTCCCATGTAGATCTCCGTCTTGTAAGCATGCGGAACCATGGGGAAATCCTTGGCTCATGGCATGCATATATTCAGTCCGATTGGTGATTTCAAGTGTTATTGTTGGTGTTGAGAGCTTGAAAAGGGATCTCAGACGCCTACATTAGGTTTGGTTCAGCTGAAAAAGGATGATGAACTGATCTCAGACACTTACACGTACATTAGGTTTGATTCAGGCTTCTAAGCCTGAATTCTCAAAAGAGTTTTCAATTGTACCATGGACAATGCAGATTTATTTAATTAACGCGCTTCGTTTTAAACACACTTTGCCGAGAAGATGCATTTAATTGGATTTACCTTTGTGTACGCGATGAAGTAAGCGTAATCATGTTTAAAGGACAAGTCCACCCCAACAAAAACTTGATTTGAATAAAAAGAGAAAAATTCAACAAGCACAACACTGAAAATTTCATCAAAATCGGATGTAAAATAAGAAAGTTATGACATTTCAAAATTTCGCTTCATTTCACAAAAACAGTTACATTTCTTTTGTTTTTTTATTGTTTGAAATATGAAATATCTTGATTTTCTCATCATTGTCATGTGAAATAAAGTTTCATTCCTCCTTGAACACGTGGAATTCCATTATTTTAACATTTTGTGCTTCAGGAAAGGAGGTCCTAATCGTCAAATTCGTAAAAATTGAAATATTGTATAATTCAAACAATAAAAAACAAAAGAAATAGTGAGTGAGTGACATCATCGACTCTCACATTTGGATGTAACTGGCTCGTTCATATAACTATTTTGTTAAAAATAAGCGAAACTTTGAAATGTCATAACTTTCTTATTTTACATCCGATTTTTATGAAATCTTCAGCATTGTGCTTGTCTGATTTTTCTCTATTGATTCAAATCAACATTTTTCTGAGGTGGACTTGACCTTTAATTAACACGCTTCGTTTTAAACACACTTTGCCGAGAAGATGCATTTTATTGGATTTAACTTAGTGTATGCAATGAAGTAAGCGTAATAATGTTTAAAAAATCTGCATGATCCATGGTTTTGTACCATAGTACAATTGAAACCTCTTTAGAGGAATACTAATGCAACACCAAGAGATGACGTCACGCCTGTGCCCTAGCATCTAGACTTCATGCAAAAAGAGTTGGTGATAAAAAAGAAAGAAGAAAGTCAGGGAAATGTTGGATTCAAATCTCATTGTACAGAATGCAAAGTCTGAAGCAACCTCACATTTTTGCTTATTGAAATGTAAAAACCTCATTTTACTGTATTGTTTTTATTCTGTTTGGAAACTTGAGATTGTCATCACCAACAGCAAACTCATGATATGTCATATTTTCTAAGGTCAATCCCCCCCCCCCCCCCCCCCTCCCTTTAAAGTATAGGATTATGGCTGGTGTTGCCACAACACCATATTTAGACAATACTTGTAATTGCTCACTATATAAGAATTAGGGATTCAATCTCTGTTCACGGCCATTCCTAAAGTCTGGCACACACTATGTGAATCATTGCAATCCAAATTTCAGAGAAATTGTAATAACATTTGATATGAACATTCCAACTGATAAAATCTTAGCGATCAGAGTTCAGAACAGTGCTAGGAATACAAAAATCTAAATTCAGTCTAGTTCGAGCCTCGATCCATGTAGAAATAAAAGCAAATTCACTTCCAAAACATAATGATGTCATCATCGACTGCGACTTGAAGCCGGTTTGGACTTTACTCCCTCCCAGCACTGGGGCTTGCCACAAAGCAAAATCATGATTTTATTATTATTCCTCAATTTATGCCGAACTTCAAATGAAATAATTGTACTTCTTGGAACGTTCACATTTAATGCAAAATTTGATTTATTAAAAATTGTGGTGCATCTAATTTGCAAAGTGTGCGTTGGGCTACAGAACCATAAAGAGTTGATGGCATTCCTCTTGTTTACAAAGGCTTAGCCTCTGCAGACTTCCTGTGCTAAGAAAGAGCACTAATTACTTAAATTTGACATGCCTCTTAAGGACAAGTCCACCTCAACAAAAAGTTGATTTGAATGAAAAGAGAGAAAAAAAAGTATAAACACTGAAAATTTCATCAAAATTGGATGTAAAACAAGAAGATTATGGCATTCTAAAATTTTGCTTAATTTCACAAAAGAGTTATATGCACATTCCGGTCAGTATGCAAATGAGGGAACTGATGATATCACTCACCCACTATTTCTTTTGTATTTTATTCAAATGTATGAAATATGACATTTTCTAATGTTCTATCTGTTGTCTTGTGAATTAAAGCTTTACTTCTCCCTATAAACATGTAACATTACCATTGTTTTACATTTTATGTTTCTAACAAGTTTGTTCTTATTGTCAAATCTTAAAAAAAATTGAAATACCGAAATACCGTTTAATTCAAACAATAAAAAGCAAAAAGATAGTGAGGTCATCATCAATTCTTCCATTCGCATGTGACTAAATTGTGCTGCATACAACTATTTTTTTGAAAAATCAGAGAAACTTTGAAATGTCATAGCTTTCTTATTTTACATCCGATTTTGATGACATTTTCAGCATTATGTTTGTCTGATTTTTCTCTATTGTTTCAAATCAACATTTTTCTGAGGTGGATTTCGACCTTTAAAAACTTTTTTCATTATTCTGTTATTTCATACAATAATTCAAATCATATATATTCATTTTGAAGAGGCTGATTATCAATACTGTGTATATAATCTGGCTGTCATATACTTTATCATGTTATCGAAATTCAGTCAAAGCTCTTTGCCCTAGTCATATAAAACAGCAGATAAATAGGTCTTTCTACATGTATTGTATATATAAATACTCTTTGATGGTGGTGTATACTAATCAACCTAAACAGCCAGAATTTTGTAAAATTGTTATGATCAATGCTAGTGGAATTCATGAATATTCAGTTGTATTGGTGAGAACAGATAATATTTGATGATGTGTTGATTGATATCAAGTTATAATACTCTTCAAGAGGCTGTAAACGCAAGATTTTACGTGTTGGTTTTTGTGAAATAATAATCATATTTGGTGAGTATAGTTCTTTTTCTTGTAAAAGAATATTTGTATTACATAAATGTTTATTGGAGCTGGCTTAATAATAATATGTTTCAGCACTGGGATAGAATATTTACAGAATTTGTATTACTGTTACTATTGTTTTTGTTATATTTATATCATTATAGTATTTAGTGTATCATAAATTTGAGCAGCAGTCTGAACTGTGGTTCCATTTAAAGTCAGTCAGGGGGCACATTTTCCTAAGGAAAATTTGACAAGCAAAAAAAAGGTCTCCACTCTCTAAAGGGGGGACACTTCTTTTTTAATGGCATTTTTACATTACATTTTTACCCCCCCCCCCCCCTGGATCTACCAGTTGTCACAGTCATTTCAAAAAGCGCCACCTTGAGTCTTGTAACATATTAACCTTACATCCTTATCCAGGAAGCAACAGCTTTATGTGTAGCAGTAGTCTTATGATATATAGCCCCTACAGTGATAAATAATTCCTTCTAATCTTTATAATATTCATCCCATAATATTTACAAAGAAATCATTCTTAGCATGCTGCTAGAATATTTTTTAGGATTTTGGAATGTAGAATTTAAGAATTATTGCCTTTGAATTGATTTTTTTTACTCTTCTACTCTTTTTATGATGATTGATGCTGTATGCTTTCCTTTTTTGAGATCAGTTTTATAACATTGTAAATCTTAGATGACCCCCATCTAAATTTCTTCATGATTTACAAAGAAAGTTGAAATTTGCACAATTTAGAATAAAAGTGGAAAATTTTGAATGATTTCTTGCCTCAAACACTACCAGTACTATAATTTGTAAGAGAAAACATTCATGTACCTAGAAAATTATTTTGAACACTTTGGCCTGCCCCCCCCCCACAACATCATTGTGTGTTATGAATTCATTCAAGAGATTAAATTATATTGGAATATCATGTATGATATTTACAACATAGCTAATGAAGTAGCTAAGAGCATTAAAATTGATACTGCAAGCTTGTATGTTTATTTTGGGGGTATTCAATATGAATGATTGAGAAATAGTGCTTGCCATATATTTTATTATTACCTACGCACTTCTTTGAAAATACTATTTATATATATAAATATATATATATATCGTACGCACCACGAACCGTCCTCTCTGTGCACTTCGATGCGAAAGTTAGTTTTGCAGAAAATGCATTTAAAGAAAAGCTTTTTAAAACCAGCAATAAGTGCACCTACAAGGAGAGCAAATTGTTTGCCGGGGTCTTCGTTTAAAAGTTCAGGTTCCAAAGTTTCATCCCGTATCTTTATATTTTCTTGAAGTGAATTATTTACGCCACAGTGGGCATCGTAACAGAGAGGACGGTTCGTGGAATAGATGCAGTGCGCTCTCGCGTCTCGCGATTTCACCACGAACCGTCCTCTCTGCTACGATATGTAGCTTCTGAATGTTTCCAAGGCGAAGAAGAAGAGTGTATTGGTTTAATGGTGCAGCATGTATCTTTCGTGGCCATATGTTGGTCCTTTACAAGACCAACATATGGCCACGAAAGATAATGATATCACTAAATAAATAATATCAATAATTTCCTGATATTTATAAAAGAATTATATATATATGTATATATATATATATATATGTATGCATACATCCTACACAAGGACGAAGTCTATAAATGGGTTTATTTCGTTATTATACACATATAGACGTTAGAATTTAAAGTCAAAGGTAGAGGGCGTTAAGGCACTTTTCGAACATTGAAAGAAGATAAATAATTTCACCTTAAACACATCTGATGTTGTTTGAAGGTTTGCATGGTGGCATGTACAATTGCTGATGTGGTTTACGGTACAACATGTGGAGTGTTATAGAATCAGTGGATAGAAGAAGAGAAGGAAGTGGATAGGCGAGAAAGTGGAGATTTGAGAATAGAGTATTCTTTCTTGGGAATAGTCCTGAAAAGGACTGTAGACCAGAAGGAATGTTGAGTGAGAACAGCTTGAGTAGTAGAGCTGATGAGATGCTGGCTTGCGTCGGCGAGTAGAGATGATGAGTAGTAGAGAGACTCGACGTTTCGGACAGGTTGACTGTCCGTCTTCAGGACAGTCAACATTAAAGAATACTCTCAAGAAAGAATACTCTATTCTCAAATCTCCACTTTCTCGCCTATCCACTTCCTTCTCTTCTATCCACTGATTCTATAACACTCCACATGGTGTACCGTAAACCACATCAGCAATTAAACACATCTGTAGAGAAATTATGTATATATATATATTGTATATTGATTAATCATTAAAGACTGGTAATTGATGAAATTCTTATTATACGATGGATAAAGAACCTAGCCTTCATCAATATATTTCTCTAATGTACCTACTTTTAATAAAACTATTTTGACACCAGGCTAGAACTACCTCCTTAAATATTTTACACCTCGCCTTTTATTGAAATAAATCGTTTTGCTCAAATTGCCTGCTATTTCAAAGATTATGAGGAATGTATCATTTTTTATATATATATTTATAAGCTATTTGATATTCATTTTAAATTATTTATTCATGTATCTTAGTCTATTCTTTAGTCAAAGAATTTAAAAATAAATTAACAAAACAATCCTAGATATTGTTTGATCAAATTTGTGTGTGTTCAAGTTTGTGAAGAAAAGCATAAGGCCTGTTTAAGGTTGCTTTTTTTTTTAGAGCAAAACAGGGCCCCATCTTACAAAGAGTTACGATTGATGCGATCAACCACAACTATGGAAAGCCAGCAATATCAACATCTAAAATGCATGTTCGTTCAAATTATTTTCTGCTGATGCAATATGATGTATATTCATACATCATGCATCGTTTTCTTGAAAATTTGGTGTGCTTTTTTTTTTGTTTACAAAGGGCATTGTGCAAAATTCCTGTAGAAAAAAATTATGGCATTGATGGATTTCCATATATGTGAGGTCGATCGGATCAATCGTAAATGTTTTATAAGACAGGGCCCTAATGTGAGAAACAGGCATGGCATTTGCAACAGCGGCGTGGTTGCATCGAAATCAGAAGTTAAGGATTTTTAAAGGTCAAGTCCACCTCAGAAAAATGTTAATTTAAAAGCAATAGAGTAAAATCAAAATAGCATATGAGGCTGAGAATTTCATCAAAATCGGATGTCAAATAAGAAAGTTACGACAATTTAGTTTCGCTTATTTTTCGCAAAAAAGTGATATGCAAATGAGAGACTCGATGATGTCACTATTTCTTTTGTTTTTTATTGTTTGAATTATACAATATTTCAATTTTTACAGATTTTACAATAAGGAGCATATTGACTGAACCATAAAATGTTAAAACAATGGTAATACCACATGTTTAGGGACTCGGAGGAATAAAACTTTGTTTCATAGGAAAACAGAAAAAATTAAATATTTCATGCAATAAAATACAAAAGAAATATTGAGTGAGTGATGTCATCAGTCCCCTCATTTGCATACCGACCAGGATGTGAATATAACTAGTTTGTGAAATTAAGCAAAACTTTCAAATGTCATAACTCTCTTATTTTACATCCGAGTTAGATGAATTTTCAGTGTTATGCTTGTTGAATTTTCCTCTTTTTATTCAAGTCACTTTTTGTTGGGGTGGACTTGTCCTTTAATAATTATTACAGAGTTTCAGGTTACAACAATCAAATCAAACTAACTCTGCTTTATGTATGTGGTACAAGTGCAATTCCTTAATAGCAGTATGAGAATACTGTTTACATAAGTAACGCCGATTTGATGCAAAATCTAAAATTCATGATTGTTAAAATGGAGTAATTTAACCTCTAATTTTTTCATATTTATACTGTTTTGTCTCACCTGCGAAGCAGAGTGAGACTATAGGCGCCGCTTTTCCGACGGCGACGGCGGCGGCGGCGTCAACATCAAATCTTAACCTGAGGTTAAGTTTTTGAAATGACGTCATAACTTAGAAAGTATATGGACCTAGTTAATAAAACTTGGCCATAAGGTTAATCAAGTATTACTGAACATCCTGTGCGAGTTTCAGGTCACATGATCAAGGTCAAAGGTCATGTAAGGTCAATGAACTTTGGCCATGTTGGGGTTTTTTGTTGAATAACCATCATATCTCTGTAAGTTTATTGGTCTAGCTCATAAAAAGTGGACATAAGAGTAACCATGTATCACTGAACATCTTGTGCGAGTTAGAGTAGTATTCAAAGTCAGCACTGCTGCTATATTGAACCCCGTGATGCAGGTGAGACGGCCAGAGGCATTCCACTTGTTCATAATTAGTTTCTCTTTCCCCACAGCAATGACTTTATTTCAGTATGTAGCAGAAAATCAAAAAATCCTTCAAAAAAATACAAAATCAAAGCATTTTTAGAACCGTACTTGTAAATTACAATTAAAAGAACTTCGTTGAATTGTTAGAGACTACATCTACATGCAATTTAAATAAAACTGCATATCACAGAAAATGTAATAGTAATTATTAATATGCACAGAAATAATTTGTCTTTCCCTTTCAAAAAGGAATAAAGAGTGTTACAATCTCAACCATTTCAAATTCATATTCGTGATCATGTTACAGTTATCTGTGTAATTGATCTAAACCCAAAGAAATTACTTTCCTGTGGATTATCTTGGATGTTGACTAAAAGCAATCTGTAAGTTTGAATTAATGATCATGATGCTTTAGGACCAACAGAATATCTGAATATTTGACCGGTCGGAAATTACTCTACTGATAGACTTAAAATATAGATAAACATATCGTTTCCTGTAGGGCAGTAAGCAGACATTTTCTATGATCATTCTTTAAAAAATACTTGGGTAACAATTTTGAAAAATACCGACAATTTGCAGTAAGAACCATAAGGACATAACTGTATTGGGAAGGCAGATTTATGGTTCTTTTTCCTCGTAGGTGTATAAATTCATCGAGTCTTCTGGTCCCTTTTGGGCATATTCTTCCCAGGAGCCGTCATACACTGCTACGTCTTCCTTCCCCGCCAGGAAGGCGCTCATGGCTAGGATGGAGGCTGTGATTCCAATGTAGCATGACGAGGTCAAAGGTCGGGACAGGTCGATGCCGCGTGACTCGAAGAGGTTTCGGAGGTCGTCGGGTGACCTGAACTTGGTGCCGTCATCGTTGAGAACGTTGTTGAAAGGGATGTTTGTTGCCATCTTCATGATACCAAGGGGGATATCTGAGCACAGAAAAGGGGAACCCGTTGCATAAACGTTTTATGGTAACTTTGAGATTAAATGAACATTAAAGGAGGGATAAGGTGACTACTAAATATACATGTAAAAAGTGCCGGTCAAATATTAGGGATAACAATTAACTTGTCAACAAGATATGGCTATGATCATAGAGGAAAGATGAGTAATATAATATAATATAAAAGGTGGCGACCAGATTGAAAAGAAAACAAGAAAAACGTGTCAAATAGGGAAAATGAAGACCATGTGTCTAAAATGTTGACGATCAAAGAGAAAGGTTGACTAGCAAAGAGAAAGGGTGACGATCAAAGAGATAGGGTGATGATTAGAGAAGGGCTGACGATAAAAAAAAGAGAAAGAAAGACAAAGAGAAAGGTCGACGATCAAACAGAAGGGTGACGATAAAAGAGAAAGGGTGACGATAAAAGAGAAAGGGCGACGATCAAAGAGAAAGGGTGATGATCAAAGAGAAAGGGTGACGATCAAAGAGAAAGGGTGACGATCAAAGAGAAAGGGTGACGATCAAAGAGAAAGGGTGACGATCAAAGAGAAAGGGTGACGATCAAAGAGAAAGGGTGATGATCAAAGAGAAAGGGTGACGATCAAAGAGAAAGGGTGACGATCAAAGAGAAAGGGTGACGATCAAAGAGAAAGGGTGACGATCAAAGAGAAAGGGTGATGATCAAAGAGAAAGATTGATGATCAAAGAGAAAGGGTGACGATCAAAGAGAAAGGGTGACGATCAAAGAGAAAGGGTGACGATCAAAGAGAAAGGGTGACGATCAAAGAGAAAGGGTGACGATCAAAGAGAAAGGGTGACGATCAAAGAGAAAGGGTGACGATCAAAGAGAAAGGGTGAGGATCATAGAGAAAGAATAAGGATCAAAGAGAAAGGGTGACGATCAAAGAGAAAGGGTGAGGATCAAAGAGAATAGTTGACGATAAAGAGAAAGGGTAACAGTTAAAGGGAAAGAGTGACGTTAAAAGAGAAAGGGTAATGATCAAAGAAAATGGTTGACGATCAAATAGGAAGGGGTGACGATCGAAAAAAAAAAAGGTGACGATCAAAGAGGAGGGTTAATGATCAAAAGGAAACGATGACGATCAAAGATAAAGAGTGACAAAGAGTAAGGGTTATGTTCAGAGAGAATGGGTGACGATCAAAGAGAAGGGTGACGATCAAAGAGAAATGTTACGATCAAATAGAAAGGTTGACGATCAAGGAGAAATGTTGACGATCAGAAAGAAAGGGAGACGATCAAAGGAAGGATGGCGATCAAAGAGAAAGGGTGACGATCAAAGAGAAAGGTTGACGATCAAAGATAACGGGTGATGATTAAAGAGAAAATGTGATGATTAAAGAGAAAGGGTGACGATCAAACAGAAGGGTGGCGATAAAGTGAAAGAGTGATGATCAAAGAGAAAGGCTGACGATCAAAGAGAAAGTGTGATGATCAAATAGAAAGGGTGACGATAAAAGAGAAAGGGTTACGATAAAAGAGAAAGGGTGATGATCAAAGAGAAAGGGTGATGATTAAAGAGAAAGGGTGATGATTAAAGAGAAAAGGTGATGATCAAAGAGAAAATGTGATGATTAAAGAGAAAGGGCGACGATCAAACAGAATGGTGACGATAAAAGAAAAAGGGTGACGACAAATACAAAGGGTGATGAAAAAAGGGTGATGATCAGAGAGAACGTTTGACGATCAAAGAGAAAGGGTGACTATTAGAGATAAAGGGTGACGATCATAGAGAAAGGATGACGATCATAGAGAAAGGGTGATGTTCAAAGAAAAAAGTTGGCGATCAAACAGAAAGGGTGGTGACTAAAGAGAAAGGGTGACGATCAAACAGAAGGACAGAAGGGTGACGATAAAAGAGTAAGGGTGGCGACCAAAAAGAAAGGGTGCCGATCAGGGAGAAAGAGTGACGATCGAAGAGAAGGGCTATCGATCAAATAGAATTGGGGATGATAAAACAGAAAGGATGATGATGTTTTAGAATATTTGACCATTCACTTAAAAGGGTGTTAATAAAAACGGAAAGTCTATGTTTAGAAGAAAATCTTATCGTTTGCCATAAATTACCAAATTGCTGGCGATAAAATGAGAAGCAAAAGAGGGGAGAATATTCAATTCAGTGGAAAATTCATCAAGAGGAGGGCCGTTCTGCCCAACCCCGGATCCGCCACTGTGTAAATAAAAAAGATAAGGGCCACTCAAACATAGGATGTTGGTCAATGCAAAAAGCAAATGATTGATTCAGAAATACTCGCAACGATCATAGAAATCATGACAAAGTAAAAGGGTGATTGACAATTTAAGAAAATTCACACTGAGCGATAGAAAAGCGGTGAAAAATGAAAAGGGATATATGGTCACTTTTCTTGAGCAGAGACGGAAGTCAAAGAGAAGTGGTGACGACTGAAGAGAAAGGCTGCTAAAGTAATAACTGAGTTACAAGCATACTACCTTCATAAACGGAAGGCTTCGATCCATCATACCATTCCTCAAGACGAGCATCCATGATCTGGAATTCTTTATCCTTCACGTTCTGTAATATGTCTTCGAAACCCTTGTAGAGTTCCTCGCGTCTCTCCGTCACCTTGAACTCGGCAGCTTCTGGCGCAGGCGGTGGCACCTCTGTCACCATTCGGTTCTCCGCCATCCACTGCGGAAGCCCGCCGTCCAGTACGGAGATGGCATCGTGGTTGAAATACCGGAAAATCCACCATATCCTTGGTGCCGTCATGACGTTGACCTTCTCCTCGTAGAGAACGACGTGCGTGTCGTTGTCGACGCCGAGTGTCTCTCCTACGTACTCGGAAAACTTCTCGGGAGTCGGGACGGTGAAACGATAGGGCGAGTCCTTGTCGCAGAGTTGGTGTAGGTCAATATGATGACTTCCGGGAATGCGTGCCTCCATAGTTTCCGCCCCGATCCTAGTAGCATCAAGAACTCGGAAGGGTCTTCCTTCCGGTGTCTTCCGTGATGCCATTGCTTCTGCCACCCATTCCGTACTGACTAAGGCTGGGTATTGTGCTTTAGAGATTACAGTCGTATGCTGTTAAAGATATTGTGTGTGGCATGAAAAGAGACAGATACTGTTATTGCAGTGAGTTTCAAGAGATGGAGAACAATACAACAAATGTCCTATAAAGACGCCTTGATGCCCCAAGGATAAAATATGTCAGACACGCCTTGATTGGAATTGTCTTGCAAATAGTAGACAAAAGATTCCTGCCTAACTACAGACTAACTGGTCAGGTACAATAGGAAACCTGCTTTTGTAATGATTACTTTTCGCTGCATATAGTTGGTTATTATGAGCAGACGCATTGCTAGCTTTTACAGGGGGCGCAAAAATAAATGATGCAATATTTATTGAATTATGATTTGAATTTAGTCGACTGTCCACATGTGGCCTCAACTGTGACACATATCATCACAAATAGATATAATCCCTGAAACTAATCTTATTTTTTGGTAATGTGAAAGTGTGTGGTAATTTGAAAACGATGATTTTAAAATTGTCGAATTCTGAGGGTTTTCACATTATGAAACTTTTATGATAGATTATCTGCCCACTTTCTGGACATAACTCTTTGAGATATATTTCGTCATGCTCTTGATATCCACATTTTTATCAAATAAGATTTGAAACAATCGCAATAATCAATTTTTATCATAAATCACTTGCCTACGAAACTGGCGTCATCACAAGTCGCCACCAAAGGTACAGTGCACCTGTGTATTATTTTATACTCCTTTAGAAAGTGGAAGCTATATGAATAAATTTGCATTTCGTCGTCACTTGATCCATCTCTTAAAATCTCCTTGGTTATTAACATTATTTTGTGGGATCGGATTGTGTATCAAGAAAGTATTTGTATGAAGCACGTCTGATTTTAAAAATTTTGTCAACTGAAAATGAGTAAAATTTCAAGGAATTCCTTTTGTATCCCACGATTACATGACTACTGTTAAAATAATGTTGGAACAAAGGACTAGCTCGGGTGAAAAAATACAAATTATTTCCTAGCATTAATTGGTATAAATCCAAGGTCAGTTATGTTCTGAAAGGAAGGATATTGCCCGATTATGTGGAATTGACAAAGACATATCTTTTCAATACTTATCGAAAACGCTACATTTATTTACTTGTTTTTCTTTATTTGATTACGTCATAATTTCCTTTTAAAATACCATTCACGTTGCAGTAAATATAGTTTGTCATAGTGCAATACGTATGTAGAGTGTGCACGTATGTAATTTTTGTCATTAAGATTGAGTTTGTATGTGAAAACAGGTCAAAGTCGAATCATTTCATGAAATTTAAGAACCTATATGCCATTTATTGTCAATAGGTATGGAGGGCCAAAGTCCTTATAACGCGTATAACAACTCGTCTTCCGACAGGATATATCATAATAAAGACATACATTGCATATAAAAGACTTTTTAGTAGATAACTTGCGTACTAGTACTAGATGCACTACCGGTATTATAAAACTAGAGCTCATTCTTTGATTGATAAAAGGTGGGATATATGCTGTGCATTTTGCAACAATACAATCTCAGTTCGATTTGTATGCAAATACACTGCCACATGAGAGATTGCCTTTTAACCCGGGCTTTTAACATGTACTACGATTTTTAAAATGTTTTGTGAACACACTGCAAAATAGATTCTGCTCATAGAAAGTTATTTATAAAATGTTTCATGTGGTATAATCCTATAATATCAAGGCTGTACTTACAATAGGCCTATGTGAAGCTGACGCGTTGCAGGTAATTTTTGTCCCGTAAACACAGCTACTTCTGACTCCATGATGGGATATTGTTCTGAACACTGTCAGGGACTGTACAAACAATATATTCCTCATGGCGGATGAGACCTTGACCAATAGTTAATTCAAGCATATAGGCCTAGACCTATGTAGTACTATTGAATTTCCTATCCGTAGTACAGCCAAGCTTGCCACACGAGAAGTCGCTGAAATATTAAGGTTGAGACTCCTACTGCTGTATTGACAAGTATGTCAAATGTAAATAGACACACTTGAAATCTGGGATTGGAGGTCTAATGTTTGCTAGTATAAATACAGAGATAGCTCTATATCGGTGTGTCGGATTGTGAATAGAAAAGGCTGGGGATACGGGGATACGGACGATTTGTTGATGTGCTTCTTCTTATTCCCTATGTCCCAGGAAAGAATATTATAATTGCTCTTAGCTGTCGATAAACGCTATTGTACTTCTTTGGAAATACACTTACCCTGATTTAAATGCACCCTTCTTCAAAAGATTTCCTTCGAATAAGTCAAACCGTTCTGAAAAGATACTTAAGACATGTAAGAGGGATCAACTACGTAGCAAATTATCACAACCCATCTCTCCTCTGTCTGTCTGTCTGTCTGTCTGTCTGTCTGTCTGTCTGTCTGTGAGGGTGTGTCTCTCTCTCTCTCCCTCTCTCTCTCCTATCTACTTTCTTTATCTCTAAAACTTATTAAATTTGTAGAGTCTGGAGCTACATGATTAATGACGGATATATAAAAGTAAGATAGACCTATAAAGTTAATTTCGGATATGTATGTATCTATCACAGTGAGATGAGCCAAAAGGCAAAGTTTCCAGTCTTTTGATTTTCCAGGCCTTGCAGCATAAACTTCATTAATAAAGGATATCTGAAAAAAAGCGTTTATCGTCAAATTTTAGGACATCTAGCAAACTACTTCTAATCCTCTAACAAAGAAATATTTAATCTGCGTCGAATTTCACAATTACTGGAGCATAATAAAAAGAAAAAGTAAAACCGTTCCCTTGCCATATTTTGCGTAGTAAGTTTGACCATATTCAAATGAATTCCCGATTTTGGATGGCAATAGCGACTTTTGCTATTTATTCCTTTCAGTAAAGGTTGTAGGAACACATACACAAATATGAGCACAAAGATTTTTTGAAGCAAGTATTCATTTATTTTTTCGCCCAAAAATGAATAATGTGAATGTTAACCATAAATCTATACAACTTCTAGACAGAAAACACTGTAGTGTTGAGGCTTTAATAAACAAAAAGGACAGGTAAATCAATTTACACTTCTGGGCTAAAATTCAATTACTTATTTTCTTAAGTTTTGGTTTACAAGAGACCTCTGTAAGAACGACAAAATGTAACAATACATTGGCAACATATGCAACATGAACATTTTGCAAGACATTCAAATAAATAACAATGTATGCAAATGCAATAAACAGAAGTAATGTGGAGGGGTCAACTCAAGCTTGTATAATAACACCCTTGAAGGCACTTACTATGATCACTTTTCACACAACTCAATTTCTTGTGGAATTTCTTAGATTTTAGTTTCAGATGTATCGCATTGCCCTGTGCTTCAGTGAGAAACGGGTCGTGCGGTCCAGTGGTTAGAGCATTGGACTCATAATAGCAAGGTTGTGAGTTCGAATCCCAACTCTGACATTGTCTCCACTTTGATAAAAAGGCCCAAGAGTGATATCTGTCGTCTATTATGTTAGCCACTGTGACGTCTAACCTAGACGTAAAATGTTTCCAAGGTAATTGGTTATATACCAGCTTGGCGTTTACCAGAAAAAAAATGCTGTCCTGCCGAGTTCCTGCGGGAGTTATCAGAAACAGAAACCTAATAAACGAGAAATATGCTCTTTTTCACATTTAAATGAGACAAATATACAGTTGAAATTATTGTATTATACAAGTTCATTTCATATCAAAATTTTCATAAAGGCGGAAAACGAAACAGCATCAATAGGTCATATCAGCTTGCATTGTAATGTACAGTCAAAACACATTTTATCAAACTGGTCAAATTTGCAGATTCTGATTTTTAAAAAATATCGCTCATTGTGCTGTGATTTGGGGGGGGAGGATTTGGACAAATCTTCATGACCTTCAAAAAGTCACAAGCCTGTTTCCACAAGAATCGTGAGATTATTAAAACAGTCCAAGTAGCAACTCTTTGGTAAATGGAATCTACAGTCATTGATCATGTTTATGATAGGAATTTCATCATAATGATTTGAGATATGATTACATTTCGACGAGTTTTACTTTGCGAGTCGAGAAAAGTACCATTATTTGCGTAGACTGCGTGGCAAATTGAAATAAAATAGCTTTCCGATTTCATAACATATTAACCCCAATGTCTCTCTGTCTTCTTTGTGCTTCTGCAAAATGGCATTATTCGTCATAACACCCTGACTAGAATTAATTCAGCTAATCACCCGTCGTCCACCCATCGAAATACCAATGGTACATGTTGTAAGTCGTCAATTCTATCCATATGGGTTACTCTTTGGTTTCTCCTCATACAGATTCATCGACTCTACAGGCCCTTTCTGGGAGTACTCTTCAAACGACCCATCGTAGAGGGCCACATCTTCTTTTCCCGCAACGTAAGCGCCGAGGATCAGGGTGCAGGCCGTGATCCCAACGGCGCACTGAGAGGTCAAAGGGCGGGAAAGGTCGATGCCCTTTGACCGGAAGAGCGCCTTGAGGTCGTCAGCTGATTTGAACTTGCTGGTGCCGTCGACGTAGAAGTTTGGGTAAGGGATGTTGGCGGCCATCTTCATTATGCCCAGTTTCATACCTGCATAATCGGATGACGAAGAAAATATTAGTGAGGGAATGCCATAAGTCTGTAAAGAATATTGGTAGACTTCTATTTCAGATAAATGGACAGTCTTAACTAGATTAGAAGCAAAGGGAGATCGTCTTAGGATAAACCACATCAAATATTTTAATAAAGATATATTTGAAAATCAAAATAGGCCTATGTTAACAATCGTGGGCAAAAAGAGAAACAGGATTTTAACTTATGAAACAATCCCAGAAAAAAATACAATGAAATTGTAATGGTCACATGATAGAGATCAAAATACCTGGATAAGCAGAAGGTAGCGTTCCGTCATACCAGTCAACAGGACGACTATCCATAATCTGAAACTGTGGTTCTTTCACATTCTGGAGGACTTCTTCGAAAGTCTTTAGTAGATCTTCACGTACCTTGGGTACCTTATAAGTCACCGGTGAGGGCGCCGGCGTTGGATCTTCTGTGACCTCTCGCTTTTCTTCCATCCACTGCTGAAGACCACCGTCAAGCACCGACACGGCTTCATGGTCAAAGAGGCGGAACATCCACCAAATCCTAGGTGATGTCATGATCCTGACCCGGCCATCGTAGAGGACGACGTGCGTGTCGTTGTCGACGCCGAGCGTCTTCCCGACGAAATCGGCAAAGTACTCTGGAGATGGGATGGTGTAATGAAAAGGGGACTCTTTGTCGCAGAGTTGAGCAAGATCAACATGGACACTTCCTGGTATGTGCAACCTGTCTATTTGCATTGCTATCCTTGTGGCGTCCACGACTCGGAGAGGCCTTCCATCTGGTGTCTCCTGTCTTGCAAGTGATTCTGCTAGCCATCCTGTGTTCACCAACCCCGGAAAGCTGCTGTAACTTGCCACCGAGGTGTGCTGAAAATTGGGACAAAAGAAGGATATGTATCTGAATAAATAAAAGACCAGTCTCTTTGAATTTATATTAGTAAATGATATGTCAGAAGAGAGAGGGATTCGTTTTAAAGTTAATGGGCACAAGACAATTCTGTATCTATCAGTCAAATGGAGTATAAGGAGGCGAAGTGGAGGATGGGAGAACGAAAAAGGACATTGATATGACTTATTTATTGAAGGACACTTTCATTAACAAACGTTGCTTTTCAAAAGGTTTATATTTCATTTAATCGCGTTGTATCATAATTCGCATTACTTAGTAACTTTGTTGAAATTTTGAAATGAAATAAATTCGTTATCAATCGAATCAATCAGTCATTCATAAACGCATGGTCGTACGCAGCATGGGGCAGAGGCAGGATGCAGCTACCCCCCTCCTCCCTTAAAAAAATGGGGGAAAAGCATGTACACTGATATTGACTTGGAAGCAACTAGGTTAGTTTGTCTTATCCGTTCATACGACAAACATTATTTGTTTAATATTTCACATCGGAAACTATCAAATTGTAAATGAAAAGGAACATGTCTATTTAATTGTCACATAAAATGAATCATATTTCTAAATACAGGCAAAGCAAAGAAGTTTAATATCTCTTGAGTGTGGGTCCGGGTGTCAAGTGCAGTATATTTTTCACTGTGCGCGCACTCCGGAAAAATCATCAAATATGATTGTTATTCTACATTAAGATCAAAGTTTTTAACAAAGAGATCAGCAAGAAATAAGCAAAACACCGACTCATGAGTTCGTTAGACAAATCTAAACTTATCACATAATTCACTCTTTTATCAATTGGATATCAACATTCTAACTGAATGTAAATGGTAGATATATTAAGATAGAAACTAATAGATAGATAGATAGATAGATAGACAGGTAATTTTAGATTGGCATAAAGAATTTAAACAATAAACGTTTCAGATAAGATGATATTGTACATTTTGTGATGCATACAATGTATTCGTGGTATTAACATTACATGTATTATGAGATGGGGCCGATCCGCGAGAGGATTATGTTCTTTGGGGGGATCAATATCTTTGTATCTTCCACAGCTATATGCTCTTAAGATTTTGTTTGGGGTATAAGCCTGTATCGTGTTTTTTTTAATCAATTATTGCGAACCCTTATTTATTGTACTAATTGTTAAAGGACAAGTCCACTCCAACAAAAACTTGATTTGAATAAAAAGAGAAAAATTCAACAAGCATAACACTGAAAATTTCATCAAAATCGGATATAAAATAAGAAAGTAAGCCATTTTAAACTTTCGCTTCATTTCACAAAACAGTTATATGCACATTTGAACTGATGACATCACTCACTCACTATTTCTTTTGTATTTTATTATATGAAATATGAAGTCTTTTTATTTTCTCGTCAATGTCAGTGAAATGAAGTTTCATTCCTCCCTGAATATGTGGAATTCCATTATTTTAACATTTTGTGCTTCAGGCAAGGAGGTCCTAATCGTCAAATTTGTAAAAATTGAAATATTGTATAATGCAAACAATAAAAAACAAAAGAAACAGTGAGTGATTGACATCATCAACTCACTCATTTTGATGTAACTGGCTCGTTCATATAACTATTTTGTTAAAAATAAGCGAAACTTTGAAATGTCATAACTTTATTATTTTACATCCGATTTTGATGAAATTTTCAGCATTGTGCTTGTCTGATTTTTCTCTATAGATTCAAATCAACATTTTCTGAGGTGGACTTCACCTTTAAAAAAAGATCAACTTTCTGCGCCCCCACTTGTATGAAATTCATGATCCACGTTTGCCAAACTGATGGATGGACCCATCTAATCACGAATACGCATAATGATTTCACGTCTGAATTTGCAGACTACGCGTCATAGCTCGAACTTTTGTTTTACGAATGCATTATGGTAGAGTCAGGTAGAGTCAGGTAGACCATAAGTGGGCGTGTAGGGGGCTTGTTCTGGGCATGGCGTACTCGGTCTTGAAATCTAGCGTGGGTTAAACCAAGGAGATATTTCCTTGGTTAAACTCATAGAGATGTATACTAATTATCTCTATGGTTAAACAAGATCATGAAAGAATCACTCTCCGTAGATTATAAAGGTATGCTTATGGGTCCCGGGGTTTTGTCAAATGAAGCACGTATACGGTATAGCAAAGCAAGTAATAAGAACATGTCCCAGGTAATGTGTTGATTTGAATGCACAATGCTCATTACGACATGCACACAGCGCAGAGCAGAGCTGGTTCCAGCGCTTGTATACTCACGAATTGCGATCCTGATGGGACGGTGTTGACAACAGTCCTACCGATGCTCGCTGCATTGCAAAGGCTTCTTCGTAATAGAGATTGGATTACAAACACGTTCCTCATTATTTCAGAATCACCTCAATCTCTTATATGAATGCAAAGATGGAGATTATTATAGCTATTTCAGCAATATGGTTTTAGCACAGAGTTACATCTCCCCGGTATATCATACAGTTTGTATGCACGAGAAACAGTTTGGCAACATGCCTGCCAGCGATTTTTAGTCACTAGATCTAGACGTACAGATGCAGGGTAGCTAGTGTAAGAGGGGCAAGGCTATAATCGGAGGATGATGTTATTTTTTTTTTCAATTGCCTATAAGGGGCTATGGCTGTAAGGTCAGACCTCTCTTTTCGAAAGTTGTCCTCCCTTCTTACCTTTTCGTCTAGTTTTCCTTATTCTCCTTTCGATTCCCTTACTACTTGAAAAATCATATAGGGACACCGGGCGGCCGCACCCATCTGCATGCCCCCCCCCCCCCCACAGCAGTACCTCCCCTTAAAATTAGCAATATTTGATTTAATCGTGACCCTATATGGTCAAAGGCGTAGGCTTTCGAAGAGGGGGACAGCGCACTATAAGGACTTTTGGCCGAGAAAATTAAGGCACCTCGAAAAAAGATCATCCTACAAAAAAGAAACAGATATATAAACGACCACGACGATTCTTAAATTCCGAGAATATATCTAATATGTATTTTTTAAAGTTTTCTCACTCATTTATGTTTTCTGCTCAGAAATGAGAACGGACTCATTTGGAAGCGTTTAAGTAAGGGGAGTCAGAAAAAATAATCATATTGAATTTTTGTGTGCCATCATAAATATGACATGCCGAATCCACGTGGTGGATTTGGGGCGCTTGTCACTTGTCTTTTTAGGCGGCAAATGTTATTTCCTGCCTATTGCACATGCCCTTTGCTTCGATTGTTGGCAACTTAATTGTACATTACAAGCATATATGCACCCCATTAACGTTTCCTTTTGAAACAACAAAAAATCCTTTCACCATCTTTCTTTATCCAAACCCCCAGTACACACACATAATGCCTTTTAATTCCTGGGCGAGTCTTCCCCCTATAGATAGGCCCTATGCCTTCATAATGACAACGTCATTACTGATATCCAACATGAAATGGTAATGAAAATCCTCACAGAAAAACAATGAGGATCTCCTTCACTGACTATATTGATCACAAAAGACCTCTGACAAGTCCGATCAGAGATACTTTATATTCAATACCCAGTTTCTCAAGAGTCACCAATTTGATCCTATACTCATCGTGATTGACAGATTGATTCAATTGACATTTAAGATCATTTCGACAAAGAGGGCATAAGACCGTACGTCGATATATGCTTTGTGACGTATTTCAACTTGAAAAGAAAATCGATACTGACAACCCCCTCTTAATTTGCGACAAGATGCCAATGAAGTCACAAGGGATCCTTGCTTCAATTATAGCTTTAAATTTTATGCTTCATATGATACGAAAGTGTAACAGGTTGTCACCTATTAAAACTAAATTACTGATTGCTGATTTTAGCTACATTTTATCTAATTTCGGCAATGATTCTAGTAATTCATTAGAATTTGAAAAATATGTATTCCCAAAATTACAAAATGCGATAAAGTTTTAAGTTTATGAATGATTATCGTCAAATTAATAGTTTTGTACTGACACTCGACGGACACTCGATCGGAATTTCTTATTATTTCTGATACATTTCTTTTTTATCTGTATGAATTTGTATCGTTGATATTTACTTATAACGTTTACTTTATATTTAGTTATGATTCTATTTGTATGTAAACATTCACTTATTTCAGTCTTTGACTGCTTGTGATTGTATTTTGATAGTTTTTATTGAAATAAAATCCAATATATATATCTTCTTTGTATTGGCTAAACAGTGTTATAAATGAAATAATTTATAATATATTCAAGCTGGCAGCCCGTAGGGCTGTAATGACTATGATATATATATTTTGTTCAGTCGAGTTGACTGAGGATAGGCATTGTTCATATTCAATGCTGACGGTATTGAAAGTATGATATATTAATCTATAACAATCATGATATCATCAATAAATCACAAAGACTGCATTCAGCTGATAAATATAGGAACTTATTTTCTGCCATGATAAACATCTCTATCAAATGATATATATCAAAGTTTTGTTACTTAATACGATCAATATCAACATAAAAACTTGCTTAAACCATGTTCCTATGTCTGTTCTATATACGTGATTGATGAATTAGTAGGGGTTTTTTTTAAATAGGATAGTTTTTCATAGGCCTAACCCTCACTTTGAGAGCCCTACACAAGAGTACCCATTTTTTCATGATAATCGCTATTGATCATACGCTTATTTTCTACCATTTTGGGATAACAAAGCGCTTTGAGATGCAATATATGCCTCCCAGAAGGTCCGGGCCAGGAGGCGACCGTCAAGTTTGCATTCGCTGCAGTAAATTTAAAGTTATCATCGTCATCATCACATCTTAATATTCAATTTGAAAAGCTTATTTAAAAAATGCCTATATTGCTAATAAAATGACGAGCTATTTTGTTACTTTTCCCCTATACTAAATTTATATAATATGAGGAGGCTGCACTCTCCACGCTCCGCGTTTTAGCAGCCTCCTCAATTTCAGACCTGCTTATATAATAATCT
Source organism: Lytechinus variegatus (assembly GCF_018143015.1). Classification (NCBI taxonomy): domain Eukaryota; kingdom Metazoa; phylum Echinodermata; class Echinoidea; order Temnopleuroida; family Toxopneustidae; genus Lytechinus; species Lytechinus variegatus. The sequence continues at coordinate 28,140,250 of NC_054750.1, read as the reverse complement.
TGATTATAATCTTTGTACATAGAGATTTAAGATATTTTTCTGGCTCATATTTCTATATCAAAATGTACGAAACAGATTGTAAATGTTGGAGATGGAAATAAACAGAATAAAATGAAATGAAATTTAGAGAAACCTTTAGATTCCTCTTTTTTCCATTCGACAAAATGTATGATTTCTCACCATTTTATTCATTCGTGTTCGCATGTGTGTCCATTTTTTTATTCTTTGAAACTAGCTGAGCATATATTTCGATTTTTGTACATTGATTTGATTTTGACCTCGCCCCCAGAAAAATACCCACCGATTCTGCTCATCGGGGTCTTTTAAAAAATCAGATCAGCCCTAATATAATCGTTAATTCTAATCATCACATTCTAGTGCGTGATAATGAGGGAATGATAGACAATAACTTGTATCTTTTCCCAAGAACAAAGTCCGATATTACTCTTCAGATCGAGTGAATATCAATTATGCGTCTTTTATTGACACGGTTCTAAATAAATGCCCATCTTGCGAGCAAGTTAAGCCTCTTCCGACAAATTGATAACAACTCGTCCCTCTTCTCTCCACTCTTCTAGAGGTGTTATTCCCAGAATGCATTCATCAGGATTTACAAGGCGATTTCTTTTATGCCAGGTCGGCTCTAAAAGAAAGTCCCGTCGAACAAAAGCAGACGATCGATCGCAGCGATCGATTTGATAAATAGGCAGATGGGAAATCGCGTGGAGTTGTCAAAAGGCAAGGGCGGTGTGGGCTCTGTGTGTCCCACTGGATACAATTGTTATTTTCAACAGGCTTATATTTTGAAAAGACGAGAAGGGGAGAAGTTGTTTACTCAGATGCAAGACTTAGCAGCCTTAGTATTTACAATTTCTCGCCTAAACCTCTTGCTATACTTTGAGGACCCTTCGAAGGATTTCATGAATTCGGCATTCGACTGATGTTTCTTGGTATCGAACTCGTCCGTGTCTTTCCCGCCACATTATAAAGTTTTTATCGAACCAATTTGTGATCGCTCAAGGAGATTCGATTAGATATAAAAAGGATTAACATCGTGAGGTACAATGGATGCGGTTATGTGGATCTAATTACAAATCATCACTCGTGTCAATCTACGATGTTATTCATGATGTTCTCGTCTGGTCAGTGGAGTGTTTCTTTTCATAATGCGGAGATGATTCTGGTCGAGTGCGCTTGAATTTGAAGAGTGTCATTCTTTACATCATCTTTTTTTATCATGGAAATTAGATTACTTTTAATTATTATAGCGAAGTCATCGGTTATCGGGGAATGAAACAAACTGAATAAATCATTGAATTTTTTTTAAATCATCATGGTAAAAATCAACGTCCATTTGGACTGAATGTTAAGACGCATGGAATGTCTCGACTGTTCGTTCACCTACATAATTAGTGGTACTCTTTTTTAATCTTTGTTTTATCATTTGTCGAATCATCGCGTGTTTCACTGATTTGATCAAAGTCTCCTGAAACAACATATTGGGGAAAAAACACGTGATAAATGTGAACGACTTGAACAGGAAATGAAATCGTGTGTTCACCACTTGATCTCCATCGGCAATCTGTGATTCTTCCTTACTCCATCATGTGCAATAACGATCTACGATATTTTATACTGTTCTTAATTACCACTGATTGAGAAAAGGTTGGATATCTCAATTCTTTATTCTGGAGAGGGTCTAAAGTTGACTAGCAATGTTTAAACAACCTTAATGACAAACACTTCAAGATCCACCAAGTTAAGCACTCTTCATTGAATATTATGTCAACTTAATCAGTGTACTTGACACCTTGTGACACCTTGGCTTTATCTCGTAATAATGACTTCAAGTTCTACCATGTTTAATTGACACATTTTTCTAGAACATTAGATTTTGTAACGCTGAAATATACCGGAATACACCATCTCTTTGAGAGTTCAGATATAACTTGTGTTCTGCTCTTGTTCTTTTTAAAAATCTTCTGTACGTGAAGCAACAACAGTTTCTGCAAAGGCATTATGACGTTATGATGAGCGGAAATAAAGAACGTCGGCACCATGGCAGTGGTGTTGCCAAGACCCGGGCCGACCGCGCTCCGCGCGAGGGTGACGATCGTACAAGAAGTCGGCGACTAGCCGACATACGGAGAGGCAACAAAACCAGACACCAAATCGAGTTACTAACCAACGCCCATGGAGGGATTAAAAAACAATCATCGACGCCTTCATCATGGCGATCCGAATCAAGAACGTTGGAGACGTGGTCGGCGAAGGAGAAGAGAGAAAGAACGTTGCCTAAACCTCCAGATTTAGAAACAAGGAATTCTTGCCCGGCGTTGCCGGCAATTTCCCCGTCGTTAGGAATTCATATTGACAGTGAGTCAAGACAACACAGTCCAAAAACAGGGTTGTACGGTCCCCGAGCTTTAGGCTCAAATGCCAAAACAACTAAACAGGAAAGTCTGAACTTAAACTTGCCAAACGATAAACCGAGGATAATGAGGGACAACTCATTAGATTTGATCGCGAATGTTCGTCACCCGTCGTCAAAAGTTGCAGCAAAACATAAATTTGGAAACCAAAACTCCAAATTGAGTATGCCCCTCAAAAACGATCATGTTAAAACTATTCAATATGAATCGAAAATGAAGAGAACGTTCAGTGTTCCAGACATTGCCAGCTCAACTCAGCCATCAGACCTGTCAGAAGTTCGCCAAATTGCCATCAAAGAAGCAGAAATTTCTAACTCCGATAAAGACAGAACGGAATCTGATTCAACCATCGGAACGAAACACCGTTATTCTGTACTTCTTAAGGGAGGTACCTCAGAAACGAAAGCACCGTATGTGGCTAGAATCGGAAGCGAGACAATCGGTCAGAATACTAGTACAGTGTCTAAAAGTGATGATGTCCGCAGTCGTTTCCAAAGGACATCAACCGATGACGCGGCAACGAAAGATGGCGAAGATCATCTGCAAAAACCAACGACCGCTCCTCGTAAACGCGAGGGCGTCTCTTCTCCAAGTCGCCGTCGCGGAAGGCACTTGAGAAGTCACAAAGAACTCTTTGCTTTCCAACAGGACCTGCTCCTTCCTCGATACAGGAAGTTGGCTGGGATAAGTGGCGGCGATGCGGAGGTGCCGCCGAACGATCGACGGTCTGCCGACGAAAGCCAAGGAGGAGGCACGCATACGCGACGATCGGACGCAAGGGAAGTCTTTGAGAAGGTTCGTCTTATCATCAAGGGCCCAGAGAAGGTTGAGACTGTCACAAAACCTACAGGTAATTACTTCCGTCATATCAAATTATAACTACTAATATAGTGATAATGATGAGATTAAATATGCTAAACAAAATGTATCATGATAATGATAATCATGATGATGATAATAATAATTGTAGTAATGATAATAATAATGATAACAATAAAAATAGTAACAATAATAACAATGATAATATGATAACAATGGTGGTGTTGGTGGTGGTGGTGATTATGATGATGATGATGATGATGATGATGGTGATGATGGTGATGATGATGATGATGAAGACGATGATGATATGATGATGATGATGATGATGAAGACGATGATGATGATGATGATGATGATAATGATGATGATGATGATGATGATGATAATGATGATGATGATGATGATGATGATAATGATGATGATGATGATGTAGACGATGATGATATGATGATGATGATGATGATAATGATGAAGACGATGATGATATGATGATGATGATGATGATGATGATGATGATGATGATGATGATGATGATGATGATGATGAGAGGAAGAAGAAGGAGAAGAAGAAAACAAATCTCAAATAATAATTGACAGATGTGATGTGGTAAACTGAGTCGTTGAGTGTCGCATATTTTCTGCTGCAAAATTATTATAGTTCTTTGAAGTTGGTTAATAATATATAGATTGCCGGAACCGATTTAAGAGATGAACATTGATTTATCAAACACTATAACTGAATTAAGAGTAACCTATCCATGCACATGTAATAGGTCCGTGGTCTCAGTTACCCCAGAACAATTCGTTCTAACATCAGATTGTACTTTGCTTTTATTGCTATCATTTTAAAGAACATATGGCTGGTTTATTATTTTGCTGGTAATTATGAAAATATACAGAGTGAATTACGTTTCATGAAGCCAATTTTTTTTTCATTTTCCTTTCTGTTCTTTTTCTATTTTTCTTTGCTTTATTTTCTTGCAGATCGTAAAGTTCCTCAAATGATGCCCATCTATCTGAAGTCAGGCTTGCCCTGTGGGTATGTCGACTCATCAAGTAAATGTGACGCCTGGTTGGACTCCAATGACTTTGACGACTAAAGAAATAAAGTTTCAATTGCGATAAATTACAAATATTCAATTCAATTCAACATTTATTTTTCTTCCAATTGACATTGGAACCCGTTTTCATATAGAATATACAAAGTAATAATATCATGAATATAGTACAAAAACAACGAAATATGGATATGAATGAACCAGTCCGCTTGGTTCCTGCCGGGTTGGACATTGTCAGAGTTAGTCATTGGAATTTTCCATTTGATTACAAACATGTATGTTACAGAGTCTTAAAAACAGAGATTACAAACATGTATGTTACATGTATGTTATGAAGGAATTGATCTTGGCTCCGTAACATAAAGACTTGCAATGCCAATGACCAATCAATATCATCGTTTCATGCACACTTTGTTAAAAATACCGACCATTAACCAATCAGAGGCTTTTTTCATATCTGTTATTCATCGAAAACCTTCATGTTACGGGGCCGGGTCCTGAATACGCTATGGCTAAAGGCGAGGACCCTCCTCACCCAAACAGCTAGTATCGAACTATCGCCGATCGATTAAAATTCCGGCCATTGGTCGTCTGCCAAAACACTTTAAAAAATGTCTCTCATGTAAGTACCCTCAGGCATCTCATGTCCCATTTGATTTTGGAATGATGCATACGTCATTAATTTGGCCCTTTATCGAGGGCGGGGGGGGGGGGCACACATTAAATTTTGAAAAGATGGGAAGTGAGAGAGAGAAGACCGAGTTGATCATAAAGGCATTTTTATGGGGGGGCGGGGATGTCCTTGCATGTCAATGGTGGTAGCCTTTTTTGACGGATTAGTAAACTAACATATCTCATTTTCTTTTGAAAAGTCTTGTGAAACATACCTTCACAAGTAATTGGAAACGAAAAGAAATATATATCCATGCATTCAATAGCGGCACCATGATGTTTTTATTTAGGGGAAATGCCATAAGGTGACATATTCTTTGTTTATCACTGGATTTTACCAGTAGTCCTCTAATCTATTTTTTTTTATCCCCGACTTTTCTCTTTATTGTATTCATTTTCTGTAATTTGGAGGAACATGCATAGGGGCGGTCACCCACCCCTTCTTTGGCACTGAGGAACAGGGGCGACCCGCGCCATGATTTTTTTGGGGGGGTCCAGTAGGGGAAAAATAATAGAAAAGAATGAAAAGGCGGAAGAAAATGAAGAAAGAAAAAAAAAGTATATTCAGTCCAGAGAGAAGGAAATGAAAGCCTATATTGCCTGTAGGACACCCCCTCCCCACCCTGGTGTCGTCTCTGTTTTGTCACATTGCCATATAAAGTGCAAAGTTTATTGATGTATAATCCTGACATTGAATGATCGTCATCAAAACATGTAGTTTGGCTACAACATTTTTTAATTTTATACACTGCTCTGCTGGATAAAGCTGTCGACAATATACATAATCATGTTTTATGACAATATTGATTTTCGTATAGATATTATGAATAATTTAGTATACACAACTTGGCGTATATCTGTTTAAGAGAGCAGTCTTTTTAGGTTTAGGTTTGAATGTAAAAATGTGTCACAATTTATAGTCATATGTGTATTTTCAGTATTTCATATTAGTTATGTTACTTCGCTAAATTATGCAGCTCTTTCTGACATTCCTCTTTATCCCCTTTTCTGACTGATACTACTTCTATTATTACTTTTAGATATCTAAGCAATCCCCCCCCCCCCTCCTTGGATCTCCCTCTCTCTAACCCATCGATCTTTCAACCTCCCCTAGTTTACCCCAAACTTTTTTCTCCCCTCTCTCTCCTTTTCCCTCAACCCCTTTATCTTCCCAGCTCAACTATCCCCCCCCCCCCTCTTCCCTCTCTCTCCCTTTCTCTCTCTCTCTCTCTATTTACAGTTGTAAAATGCTCAAGGGGCAATTGCAGCAAAAGAGTTGAAATCAAATGCGACTCATTTTCAACCATTTAAAAGAATGAATTTAGGACTTGTTTCATTTTTTAGTTGCAATCAAATGCAAATTGATTCCTCTTTAGTTGCAATCAAACACATCTTGATTTTATTCAGTTGCAATCAAACACAACTTGATGTTTTAGTAGCTGATCAAATGCAACTTATTTTTTTTAGTTTCAATGAAACGCCAATTGATTTTTTGTTGATGCAATCAAATGCAACTTGATTTTTTTTAGTTGCAATAAAACAAATCTTGACTTTTTGTTGTTGTTGCAATCAAATGCAACTTGAGTTTTATTTTAGTTGCAATCAAATGTCACTAGATTCTTAACCATGTATTTAGACCTTAGGTTTTAATTTTTTGTGTTGCTTGAGTTGCATTTAAGCAACTTTTTTCTGCAAATGGCCCTTACTTCAAATACATAATGCTAATGTTAAACATACAATAATACACATAGATAAGGCTTACGCTTGTTTTAACAATAATTTATGCAACTCTGTGATATAAACATACAGTGCATAAAAATCAAATAGGAAATAATGCATATCAAATCTCATGAATAAAACTTTAAGAACATCGTTACATTTCATTGTAATGTCGTATTGCATATTGACAATCAAAATGGCCAAATTTGTTTATAGTTCATTGAAATAGAATGATGGAAAATGTAATAATATATTTTATACATTGTAGAGTATTTTAATATTTGGTAAATAAATGGTATACTTCATTATCTCTCTGTATGGTAATTGTATCATCTTTCTATGTGTAACATTCTTAATACTTAAATATCCACAATTTCAAGATGTATGTATGAATTGTGCATGTGTTGGAGCTTTATGTATGGTAATTCTTGGAATGTGAGCAAGGATTCAACATTTTCAGATGGAAAGTTTTACCAAAGAGAAAGGAATATCAACCAGTTATACATATATGTATCATATTTGATAACATAATTCTGCAAAAAAAATCATAAATACAACAAGGTGAATTTGTATCTAAATATGCCCATAAAATCACACACTGAGATTTAAGCAGTATAATTGTGTCAAAGTCCGCCCAATTTCACCCCATCCTGTCATCAAGGTTGAGATCAATTCTGAAGAATTTTAGACCTATATACCCCACCACCCCAAAGGAATACTCTAAATCCAAGAAATAAAATTGATCTTAAAGGTCAAGTCCACCTCAGAAAAATGTTGATTTGAATCAATAGAGAAAAATCAGACAAGCACAATGCTGAAAATTTCATCAAAATCGAGTGTAAAATAAGAAAGTTTTGACATTTCTAAGTTTTCCTAATTTTAACAAAATAGTTATATGAACGAGCCAGTTACATCCAAATGAGAGAGTCGATGATGTCACTCACTCACTATTTCTTTTGTTTTTTATTGTTTGAATTATACAATATTTCAATTTTTACGAATTTGACGATTAGGACCTCCTTGCCTGAAACACAAAATGTTAAAATAATTTAATTCCACATGTTCAGGGAGGAAAGAAACTTCATTTCACATGACAATGACGAGAAAATAAAAATATTTCATATTTCATATAATAAAATACAAAAGAAATAGTGAGTGAGTGATGTCATCAGTTCCCTCATTGGGATGTAACTGGCTCGTTCATATAACTATTTTGTTGAAAATAAGCGAAACTTTAAAATGCCATAACTTTCTTATTTTACATCCGATTTTGATGAAATTTTCAGTATTATGCTTGTTGAATTTTTCTCTTTTTGTTGGGGTGGACTTGTCCTTTAATTAATTAACTCTGACAGTATATCTTACAATATCTATGAGGAAAAATCTTTTTTAAACAGAAGATACATTCATCTGACAGACTACTAACATACCCAAACAGTATAAACATGAAAAAATGAAAGACTGAACATGAATTTTTCACTTGGTAATACTGGCAAAATTAGAGAGGAGGTCATAAAGAATTTTTACAAATAGGCTACCAAATTTTGATGTGATTGCTCAGCCAAAAGCTTTTCTGGATTTTTAGTGTAGAAATATTTCAGCACTTTCAATTTCAAGAACATCTGATTTAAACTAAGATCAACTTTGGAAAGCCACAACTGTCATAATTCTTTGACTAGGTGTTCACACTAACCCTCAACATAAATAAGAATGCTGCTTGTTAAATCATATAACATAAAACATTTTGAAATGACTTTCTTCATGCATACATGTACTAGATATTTTCATTTCTACAGTTTAAAAAGTGATAATCACACTCGTGTCACGAAGGCTGTTACGTACAATTAGCTGGCTTGTGACTGCATCAAGTCAGGTTTTATAATCCTTCATGTAGGTCTTTCCATAATGATCACGACCAAGTAATCACATTTTACAGCATCTATTAAATACAAACACAATTGCATTCCACGAATTGCTCAATGTGCGGTAATCTATTGATCTACAGACGATTTAAAAATCGAATGAAGTTAACTGGTTTGGGGGCTTACTGAAAGTCAACAAAGGTCAAATTAACTACATGTACTACATGTATCCCCTTTCTTCAACACATACTTACCAAAGTTTTCACTCCTAAAAATATTTTATATTGCTGAAAAGTACCCCCACCCCTTCCTTTGACTTTAGGTAAAAATACATTTTTTCATGAACTGTTATTGTATGACCTCCCACTACATAATATATTTTGGACACAAGGTTGAATGATATTGATCCCCCCATAATAAACACATGGGGTAATGCTAAGTTTTATGGAAAATCTATAATGAAATGCATGAAAAACATTTCATGTAAGAAATGCCCCTTGAATCAGAAACCCAATTAAGGATTTGCATAGATATTGGACGGACGGAAATTCATATTATTAGCTAATGGTGGATAGCCTTTTCATATAAACTCTTTACACATTTCTCTTTTTTTTCTCTCTCTCTCTCTTTCTCTTACTCACATACACACACCGTCACAAACACACCCGACATAATATACAGACACACACTGAGTTTAATGGAAAACATGTTCCCCCAATTTCAAAGCACTTCATTCAAAGACAAGATAAATCAATTGGAAATATACAAATACAAAGTTCATGGAATAAACAAGATCGATTTACACTGTAAAAAACGATATTTAAAATTTTAAGCACATTGTTTAAGCCTGCCACTCTCACAACTATTGTTTAAACTTTTTAAACTACTGTTTAAACTTTTTTAACAAGTTGCTTAAAAAGTTAAAGCAATCACAAAATAGTTTAAACAACTTGTTGTCAGAGTGACAGGCTCAATCAATGTGCTATTTTTTTTTTAACTGTGTACATTTGTCCACTTCTTAGATTTCTGTGAGTCATTCTCTTTTCCTTCTGGATAAAACCTTCCTGAACGAGACCAATCCCTTAAAGGTGCTGGGCCATCTCAATACTTATCCACATTTATCTGATATGCTTCCAGTCCAAAATAGTATTCCAGGGGGAATTGTTTAAACTCCAAGGGGATCCATTATAGCACACAAGGCTTTCCTGCCATGGAACCATGTGCATTAGAATAGTCTTCGTCTATACACCTTTTTATTAAAACCATGAGAAATTTGTCATGAATTTGGCATGAAAATCATCCTGGTATTTGATCTTTTTTAAATAAAAAGTGATTGGGTACACAACACAGAAAAAAAAATTGCACAGGGCTCGGGGCAATTTCGCCCCCCATAATGATAAGAGCCCTGTAAAAAAAAGGGGGGCCAACAAATGTTAACGCTCATCAATATTGCAGATTAAGAAATTACGGTGTGAAAAGTAGTCCCCGGAAAATAAAAAAATTATTTGTTTGCCTGATTGGGACAATACTGTAAATATTTTCATGAGAAGAGGATTATTATCCACAATTTTGTGGCCATACATCATAAGACTAAATATTTTTTTTTTAAGTTTGATTTATTCTGAATGAAAAGTTTTTCAAGCATTCCCTTACCATTTTAGTACTAGACCATTTTTATTATCATTCATTGATACACTGTGTTGGGGAAGGGGGGGTGGGCCTCCTCAACCTCTATACACATGTTATGGCTTGACTAATTCTAAAATGGTCCTACGATTAAATGGCATGGACTTTCATGTATGCTGGCTTGTTTTTCCGCATAAAAAGACAATTTTATCCCTGTTTAAACTGACTTCTCATCCGCAGTTCTTTACTTCTAGGGGGCACTTCATGAAAAGTTTGGTTGGTGATATTCACCAACTACTTTGCTCTCAGCCAATCAGATTCAAGGATTTGCTGTAGCTTATTACAAGAGAGTGAAAATTATTGACTATGAGTTTTCGTGAAATGGTCACTTGGTACCCTGTGCATCCAAAACATACGTAAAAAGCAGTGATGACTCGGTTCCGTTAGACAAAGAAACTCTAATCGACTTTCACACCTTAAAAGCCACTTGACCAATAAGTGGCAATCATCAATCTGGCATTACATAGGGTGGCATAGAGTGAGTTTGTCTATTGGTCGAGCTGTCTGTCTTTATTCCCGAAAGCACACAGTTCAAGTCAGAATACCTTCTACGGGGAAGTGACAGTCCGCTCGTGTAAATATCTGCATCTGATTAACTCACGTCTGTAAAAACTCAATACAAAAACATATTTAAGAACCTCCCATGTTACCAGAAAGAATTGATTCAGACTTCTTCAATAAATGCCAATGGCATCCCATAAATCCTGGACACACCTTTGAATGATCAAATTCCAACTTCTTCTGAGACTTCAGCAGGATCACACGTCCTGAACATGTCCTTGAAGCATCGTATTCTGACTTTTCCAAAGACTCGAGCAGGATCACACATCCTGTAGACATCTTTGAATCATCAAGTTTGACTTCTCTCGAGACTTCAACATGTTCAAGCATTCTGTGCATGTCTTTGAAACACCAGTCTTACTTCTTCTGAGATCCGAGCAAGATAAAACGCATTTGAAGCATCTAATTCCGCTTTCTCAAGGGACTTGAGCAAGCACACACAAACTGCGCATGTTTTGAAGCGTGATATCACCTACTCTGCTTTGCATCAAGTACCCTGTGCCTGAACCTCCCTGATCCCCCGCTCCCGGACCTTCCTGCAGGAGGCCTTGCCGAAGATGGTGGTGACGGTTGCATCCTCGTTGGCGAGTCCGGCCCGCCACCGCGCAAGCTCGAGATCGGAGACCTCGGTTTATTTGACAGTTCGCTCCTGGACGAAATAGATGGCTTAGTGCCAGCACTGCTAGTTCTATTTGAGTTTGTTTCTTGGGACAGGTCGGGGTCGGTGGCACGACGGGACGGTGGCATCTTGTGGATTGCTTTGACAGGTGCAACTCTCCCAGCGCTACCGGCCGATGGAGGAGGTGATGGACGGAGCTTGGCACTACCAGAAGTCGTCGGACTAAGAGGACTTGGAAGTCTCCGACTGTAATGAGTGAGAAAATGTACAAAACAATTATTCTCCCCTTATAGGAAAAGTGAATTCTGAATGAATATCTAGCCATAGTCCTCTGTATGTTAGGGTAGTCTTCATAACCTTCTATAAAAAAATTTGGAATATCTTTAAAAGATTTTTTTTTTAATGATAATGAAGTCAATCCTTCCTGAAAAAACAAGAATGTTTGGAAGCATACTTTAAACATTTAATTCTTGGTCCATTTTTGTGGTATAAATATTTACAAGATTAAACGAAAAAATATCAAACATATTACTGGGTAAATATCTTCAGACTACAAGATTGAAATGTTGCACCAATGTTAGAGATCTAGGGTCTTCATGTGAAGTTTAGATCTTAAGCTGGCATTGATCAAACTGCTTGTGGCATACTGCCTTTAAATGTGCTGCAAAGTGTTTAATAACTTTATGGGACTTACTTAGGCGAGTTTGGCAAGCTTTTATTCCGTGTCCTCACAGAATTCATGACACCAACAGAGGTTGGGGGAGGGGCACTCTGGACCTCTTTCTCCAGTTTCTTTCTCTCCTCCTTCAATTCTATAAAATAGATGAAACAAAAAATAGAGTTTACAAATGTATACATTAAACTATGTACCATCACATTTTGTGTGATAATTTCTGAAGTTTCAAATACTTTGAACAATTAAGGTATATCACTCCACTTTTATATAGTGCTTAATATGTAGGGTCAACATTTCAACATCCAACACACAGAGATGCCAACCTGAATAAGAACATTTCGGTATTTTTAAGGCTGAAATCAGTATTTTGGTGTAGAAATAAGTATTTTCAGAGAAAGACCATAGGATAACACATAAAACTGAAACTTTAGAAATCATTTTTTTTGCATGAGTATTCTTTCTCATTTTTCAGTGGTAATTACTGAAAACCAGTATGACTTGGCAGCTCTGACCACACCAATGAAAGATATATGGATGAATGCGTGTAGCTAATGTGCATGATCATTATAGAAAACAAGAGAGGTAATCGCTCTGCAAGACTTTGCTGATTTATTGCAATATGCACTTGCCATGACCACACAGTACTCAACACCCATGAAAATGTGTCTTGGACGTCTTTACACTAAGACAAATGTACGGTATGTGCCAAAGCCTATGAGCAAAATCTGGACAACTGATGGAGAACTTGGTCGCACATGATTTTTCCTGATTAAACAATTAAAACGAGTCTTGCACATCTGCACTCCAAGATGAATATGTGTGCCTAGATTCTTGAGCACTGGTAAAAAAACTGAGGGAGTAGTTCACTCTGCAAGATTACCTTGTATAGAAGGCTCTCTGCTGACTATGGACATCCTTGACTGGCTCCTGTAATCACTCTCATCTTCCAGACATCCCTGAAGGAATACTGAATCCTTAAGAAGCTGGGAGATCTCATCCTCTAACATGGATCTATCAAAGAATGAAAGATAAATAATAATAATATGTCCATTTATATAGCGCAGTTACTACATGAATGTGCATATACTCAACTGTGCTTTGATACTTAGTATCATATTATTACCCCGGCTGTAGCTAAGCCGCCATATTAATAGGCGCTTCAGCATTCAAGGAATATATCCTAACGGGTACCCATTCACCTCACCTGGGTCGGGTGCAGCACAATGTGGATACATTTCTTGCCGAAGGAAATTACGCCATGGCTGGGATTTGAACCCACTACCCTCTGTTTCAAAGTCCGGAGACTAATCCACTGGGCCACGACGCTCCACGTTGCAAGGTTGCAACGTTAATGCAATGACACAAATTGCCACTTTGCTGTTAAAACTTCCTCTCTCAATATCTCAAAATTTGGAAGACAGTTCAGAAAAAGCTATACTTTAGGAATGTGACATGAGAGACAACCTCATTTTGCCTAGGAAGAGTTCTGTTCAGGAATTAGACTGTTTTCAGACCATATCTGTATGTCTAATTTTTAGTGATTTCTGAATCTTGATGGTTCAAACCATTCGACTTTTTACCCTGGTGAACATTCATATGGCAAAAAGGGTATTCGTCTCAGGCCTAATGTATTTCTGTAAAGTGCTTAATTAGGTATGTCATTCCGATGTGGTAAGCACAACAGAAAAGTAGAATATTACTCTAACTGCCTTTAAAATAATAATAATAATCCGCTTTTATATAGCGCTTAATCCATCGGAACGACGTTTCTAAGCGCTTTACACATATATTATTACCCCGGTCATCGGATTCAATCAGTCATTCCCGCACACAATGTGTGCACATCCTCCACTCCCTGGAGAGTATTCCAGTCAGTCGCCTGTGAGGCGCACACAATACTGGACAAGCTACAATGACTTTCACATCCTACCGCGTACCCATTTAGCACCTGGGTCGAGAGTGGCAAAGTGTGGATAACGCCTTGCCAAAGGACGCCAGACCGCGGTGGGATTCGAACACACGACCCTCTGTTTACAAGGTGAGAGTCAGAACCACTACACCACGGCTCCTCCTAAAAGAAAGACGATCCTACCTGAGTTGGTTTGTAACCTCATCTATCCGTAGTATGTTGAGTTGGTCCTTGACAGCATCTACCTGGTCACTGACTGTTGATGTGGCTGACATTCTGAAAATAAATATAAGAAATAATCATAAGAAAGATCAGAAATCTCTCTGCATTACATTTGAATGTCCGTGTTGTGTAGGCATGCATGCTTTCAGCATTGGCGGCAGAAGCCCAAAAATTTAGGGGGTGTCCACCTGAAATTTTGGGATGGACACAAGTAAAAAATTATTGGACAAGCGCCCGCAAAAAAGATTATCAACCTAAATTTTCGGAGTAGCTAACCAAGATTTTCAGACAAGCAAAAAAAAAAAAAAAAAAAGGTTATCAAAAAAAAATTTAGGGGGGGGGACAGGTCCCCCGCTTCCGCCGCCTATGGCTTTCAGCAAATGCAATAAGGTGTAAAGATGGAGACCCGGGCAATTTACATAGATTTGTAATCAACCAAACCTTGCTGTAAATTGTCATTGTCATCATTACAGTATCATTACCATCAACAAACATAAAAGCTCATCTCTTCTTCTAAATTCATATCTGAATCCACATATGAACATGGTCATGGGAAGTGCGCTTATATAGCAGACCTACATATATTTTTATTCCTAACACTACAGTGACATGACAGCTCATTGCTGGATTACCACCCAAGGAGCAGAAATTATGCACTTGTCGACTTTACAAGTAAAGAAAGTAGTTGCAGCCAAACAACTATTTCACAAAAAACCTCTAAAATCAAGATGAATTACCACCATATTATCATACATCTAGGTCTGGTATATTGAAATCAACTCATCTTGTGAAATCATGAAATCTTAGCTGAAAATCGAAAACTCTGATGATAACTAACACAAAAAGGCATCTGTGAGACAGTGTATTAACATTGCTTGGAAAAATACCCGACATTTAATGGAATTCTGTGCTCATTTTGCTCATTTCTCAGCAATAGCGCATTTTTTCCAGAGCTAGTTTGCACATATTTATACATACAAACACTTGGTGGGCCATTTCATTGGATTCTGTTCGAACTCATTTTGAGATCATTACCACAACTGGGGGGTGTTTCACAAAGATTTAAATATGACTTAGAGTCGCACTTAAATGCCTACTTGCGCGCAGTGTAAAAGGCATGACAGCTTTGGTCAGATCATGCCAAGAGGACGCGCACTACTGCGTATTGATCAATAAGTTTGCGCGTTGCATATCTTGTACGCGTCGACATTTAAGTGCGACCTAAGTCATACTTAAGTCTTTGTGAAACACCCCCCTGCATAGCAGACTTACCCATCACTGTCACTGCTTGGCGTCATCCTCATGGGAGTTTCTCTTCCATCTCTACTGCTCCTAGAACTACCAGGTCTCGGGAAGCCTAGTCCTGGACTAGTATCTACAAGGACCAACATCATAAAGCACTTTAAATCCTCTCTGAAGCTTTAGCAAAGGTTCAATGACTATAATATTTCGGGTAGCTCATAATGGGAAACAAGGAATATTCCACAATTCAGAGAATATTGCAGGAATGGAGAAGAGCGCAATATTGGCCCTAACAAATTGATTTTTTTTGGGGGGGGTAACCAATGAAGAGAGACCTTCAAATCTTCAATCATTATCCATTAGCCCATGCAATATGGCATCCGAATGAACAGAAATGCCCGTGGGAAATTTGGGAGATTTTGGTGCAACATTCATTACATGGCTCTGATATTTGACACACAAATCATGCAGACACAGGGGCCCATATTCTGAAGTCAGGTTTAACTTAGACCATGGTCTAACTCTGTGCTAAAGTTATGGAAAGCCAAAGGTGTCTTTTTTTATTAAGTTGTATGTTTCTTATGTTTACTGTGCTCTTTCCTGATTCATCGATGGTGGAGACGATCATCTATTTATATTTCCTAGACTATTATAAATGATTAGAGAGCCAAATGAGCTGAAATATGATATCTCTTCCATTAGTGATTTATGTAACAGTTGGCTTTCCATACTTAAACCACAACTTTAAACCTGGGTTTAAGTTAAACCCCACTTCAGAATATGGGCCAGTGGGTCACTGCCATTGGACATTGTCCTGAAAAAAGGCAGCCGGATCAAGGATTCAAGGGCAAGCCACTAGGACAATCTAAAAAAAGATTTTGTGCAGATCTCCTGGATTTGCACACTCTATAAGGGGATTTCATTACACGCCTTTTTCCATTTTTTTTATTCTCAGAGATGCTTTCAGCAGTCCAGTGGCAGTGACCCCCTCTAATGATAGATAAAGTTGCTGTTCTTACTTCTGGGCAGTTCATCATTGACGTAGTCCAAAATATCGCTGTTGTGTCTTGAAAGAAGGCCATCCACGTCTCTGTAATAAATGAAAGAGTTTATTTAGAAATTGCCTGCTTATGAAAAACAAGTGGAATGCCTCTGGCCGTCCCACCTGCATCACGTGGTTCAATATAGCAGCAGTGCTGACTTTGAATACTACTCTAACTCGCACAAGATGTTCAGTGATACATGGTAACTCTTATGTCCACTTTTTATGAACGAGACCAATAAACTTAGAGATATGATGGTTATTCAACAAAAAACCTCAACATGGCCAAAGTTCATTGACCTTACATGACCTTTGACCTTGATCATGTGACCTGTATCTCGCACAGGATGTTCAGTGATACTTGATTACTCTTATGTACAAGTTTCATGAATCAGATCCATAAACTTTCAAAGTTTTGATGGTAATTCAACAGATACACCCAATTCGGCCAAAGTTCATTGACCTTTGACCTTGGTCATGTGACCTGAAACTCGCACAGGATGTTCAGTGATACTTGATTACTCTTATGTACAAGTTTCATGAATCAGATCCATAAACTTTCAAAGTTTTGATGGTAATTCAACAGATACACCCAATTCGGCCAAAGTTCATTGACCTTTGACCTTGGTCATGTGACCTGAAACATGCACAAGATGTTCAGTGATACATGGTTACTCTTATGTCCACTTTTTATGAACGAGACCAATAAACTTAGAGATATGATGGTTATTCAACAAAAAACCTCAACATGGCCAAAGTTCATTGACCTTACATGACCTTTGACCTTGATCATGAGACCTGAAACTTGCACAAAATATTCAGTGATGCTTGATTACTATTATGTCCAAGTTTCATGAATCAGATCCATAAACTTTTAAAGTTATGATGGGAATTCAACAGATATCCCCAATTCGGCCAAAGTTCATTGACCCTAAATGACCTTTGACCTTGGTCATGTGACGTGAAACTCATGCAGGATGTTCAGTGATACTTGATTAACCTTATGTGTAAGTTTCATGAACTAGGTCCATATATTTTCTAAGTTATGATGACATTTCAAAAACTTAACCTCAGGTTAAGATTTCGAAGTTGATTCCTCCAACATGGTCTAAGTTCATTGACCCTAAATGACCTTTGACCTTGGTCATGTGACATGAAACTTTAATAGGATGTTCAGTAATACTTGATTAACCTTATGGCCAAGTTTCATGAACTAGGTCCATATACTTTCTAAGTTATGATGTCATTTCAAAAACTTAACCTCAGGTTAAAATTTGATGTTGACGCCGCCGCCGCCGTCGGAAAAGCGGCGCCTATAGTCTCACTCTGCTTCGCAGGTGAGACAAAAATCACCTTGATAACAAGAAAAAAAGAGGAAAATGTTCAGGAAAGTTTGATGAAAGTCCAACAAAGAATATATTTTCACAATTCAGATTTTATGACAAACATCACTACACAAACAAAAACTTATCTGATATGTCATGTAATATTCCATTATCTTTTTTTCTCCTTTTTTGTAGTTCATTATTGAAGCATGAAATAAATCATTCTGAAGATGTAATCAGATTAACATTAGTTTGAATTTAACCTCAATATACTGCAACACTTTTTTAATTAAGCCCTTACTTATCTTCAATAGATAAGAAAGTAATATTTAGTATCGGTGAAATCAGATATCATGTCGCTCTTTTTTCCTCCAGGGTACACTATACAGCAGGCCTGCTATACAGAGTGGGTGATTTTACAGAGGGATGGTAGATTATCCAGGGGGGGGGGTAAATTATTGTTCTAAAACCCTGCATATAATGAAGAATGCACTGAACTTTGCACCACAGTGAGAGATTAGATCTTAAATTCACTACCATCTTATGTAATGCTTACATGATCCAGTTGATGTCCTTTGACCAGCAAGGCAGTGTTTATTCTGTTTCTTTTTATCAATAATACTAATAATATGCAACATATAGCGCTTAATACAATGTTTTAACTACTGCATACCATGCATACATTTAGTTGTGTTCTATTAACAATTCCTTTCTTCTTTTTTTTCAAAAAGTGATTTTACCTCAGTAAAAAAAAATTATTTCAAAATGCAAATACAAGGTTCCTGTGTGTCTTTAGTTTTTCTCTTTCATCCTAGAAGGCTCAGAAATTACACTGACAGTTTTTTAGATTTTTCCTAGAAAGTGACCATGGATTTGAAACAGACTGCCAAACTTTCTGTGACCTATCTGGGAGGAAAGAAAGCTTTGATGAAAACAGACTCTTCCATACCAGTGAAGCTAATCCACATATCTCTACAAGGTCAAAACTGGGTCCTGTCTTACAAAGAGTTACGATTGATCCAATCAATCGCAACTATGGACGGCCAGCAACGTCAACATGTATAATCCATATTTGTTCAAAATATTTTCTGACTATGATATTCATGCATTCGTTGTTTTCTTGAAAATTCACCGTGCTTCTCTTTGTTTAAAAAGGACATTGTGCAAATTTCCTATAGAAAAAATTATGACACTGATGGATTTCCATAGGATTACCATTGGATCAATCGTAACTCTTTGCAAGATGGGCCCTGATCAACCACAACTATGGAAAGCTAGCAACATCACCACCTAATATTTGTTCAAAATATTTTGTTATTATAATGGATATTAATAAATTTATAATTTTATTGCAAATTCGGTGTGTTTCTCTTTGTTCACTTTGTGCAAATTTCCTGTAGAAGAATATTATGACATTGGATTTCCTAATAGTTGAAGTTGATTGGATCAATCGTAACTCTTTGTGAGAGGGGGTCCTGGGGGGTGTTTCACAAAGATTTAAGTATGACTTAAGTCGCACTTAAATGCTGACGTGTAAATGAAACGCAACGCGCAATGTTATTGATCGATACGCAGTAATGCGCATCCTTTTGGCATGATCTGACCAATGTGATCATGTCTTTGATAACGCCCGCAACTAGGCATTTAAGTGCGACTCTAAGTCATACTTAAATCTTTGTGAAACACTCCCCCCCAGGTCTTGGGATGGCCCAAAACCAGCAATTTTCCAGATGTAAAATGGGTCTTGGTGAATACAAAATGTATATAAACCATTCATTTACCTTCCCTCCTCCTTTGCCTTCTCCCGCACACACTCAAGCAGCATCCTGATGTGGGTTTTCAGATTCTCCCTCATCCCTGGTGGCTCCGGGAGAAGATTGACAGGAGACGCGGGGATGTCGTCATCCGTTTCCGCCCGATAGTCCTGCCATATGCTTAGAAGGTTATCCACCTTGTGAAGTAAAGTAATAAAATCTTTAAAAAACATTTGGAGTTCAGCTTCAATTTTTTGCAGCCCCAATGTGAAGTTTGCCAGCACATCTACATGTACATGTTTATCAGGCATTTTTTTTTAAATTTTTTTTTATTCAATTTTTTTTTTTGGGGGGCCTACTTTTCACGAAGTACATGTATTGCATAATCTGCAAGATTAGCTAACTTTAAAGGGGAAGTTCACCCTGAAGAAAAGTTTGTTCTAAAAATTATACAAAAAAATAATTAAAAATATTGAAGGTGTGAGGAAAATCCATTAAATATTAAGAAAGTTATTGGAATTTAACATTTTTTATTTATAACTTCATGAACGAGCAGCTGCCCCATATGTTATGTAATATAAAGTGCATATATTTCAATTATTTAATGGTTTATGATGACTATTTCTGATTACTTCTCAGGAACGGGTGTAAAATGATTTGTCTATTGATATACTGAATGTCACGGTAAAAACAATTTTCAATTTTCTGAGAAAATTACATTTCATTGATTTTTTAACCATACAATATGTAGGAAAGCTGCTCACATATGACATCACAATTATAAAATTCTAATAATTCTTTTTTAATTTTATTCTTTGATGGATTTTCCTCAAACCTTCATCAATATTTCTTATCGTTTTTTTTTTTGCTCTTTTTTACAATGAAATTTTTACCAGGGTGAACTTCCCCTTTTACAGTCAGACGGCAGGTCCCAAGAAAGTGGCTTCTTTCATCCAAGTGATATTCATGACTTGAGATGTTTTGCATATTTAATGAGCTTGATGCGGACCAAAACACCTCTTCATTCGGTCATTGCTGCTCTATTTGTGCATCGAATTTAATGAATTTGGTATCATTGTAAAGAAGAAGAATCATTCTTTCAGGTCATGTGTTTGAAATAATTTAAAGAGTTTGTAATATAGGTTAAAATTTTGATCTAAAATATGCTACAAAACAATTATTTTCACCTGACAAAAGATGCTATTTTCACGCTTTATTTTTGTTTGAGCCCAAATGATTTTTAGATCGCGATAAAGCTGAATATGTATGCATTAAAATCATATAGGTTTCAAAATAAGATTTGGTTTAATTGGGTCAAGATCACACATTTCATTTGCCAAGTACATAAAGCAGCTTGAAAACAAGAATACTGCACTCTGATTGGTCAAACAGACCACCCACTGCCAAATTCCAACGGTTCCAGTGCCTGGGTTCATGGGAGGGTCACACTTCCCATGTGGTAATCTCCTCAAATACCCCGCGCCTGTTGTTCTGAGAATCTTATCCAGCCAATCAGAATTCTGGATTTCATGCAAGTCCAAAATTTCAGAAATCTCGTCTTGTACCTTGGTGGGAAAAGTGTAATCTTGACCGGATTAAAAGGTGCCACACATCAAGAGTGGCATTGCGAGAAAGTACAGAAGTTCAGCTTTATGGTGATATAAATATCATTGAGGCTCAAAATAAAAAGTTTTGGCACAATTTGCAAAAGAAAACAGAGGAAGAAAATTCAGTTTTGAGGCACATTTTCAGGCCCAAAATTTACTTATTTAACTAAATATTGTATACAAAATAAATAACCAATATGAAAGAGTAACATTTACTGATCTGATGGTACAGTAATATTTCATTTAACTTGAGGTTAAAACAGGTAAATTCTTAGAGAAAGAATATCTCATGAATCGCGAGATTTTGCAAGGAGGATTCAGCCACGAGATGATTTGGATGAATCTGGCCTTTTTGCTCATTAGCATAGGGACCTGCGGTCTGACTGTTTAAAGTGGATTTAAGTGAATGGGGAATTTTTTTAGCCCCGTGTGATTTTCTACTCTGAATGACTATATGTAATAGACTTGGAGACCTGTATCTAAAGTGCAGAGGGCAAGTTTTAACCAATTGTCTACTGGAAGTGGGAGGTCCCTGTATCAAAGCCTACATGGGGATTACAGAATTCAGTAGGCAAAGGGTTAATTGTTTTTATGCAATATCAATATCAGGCCTGTCAATATCATTAGTATCATTACATGTTTATATCACAGTCTGCCTAATATCAAATATTACACTAATCTAAATAGCTTCAAACTCATTCAGGTGAGGAATGAGTGTTGCATTTCATTTTTGCATCTGTGAGATTGATAAAGTAATCTTTATCCAGATACAGCTTGATGTCAAAAGGTAACAGCCACAACTAGTCCATTATTACAGCAATTTGTACACAAACTTTATTCAACACAATTCTATGCAAGAACCGGCAGAACCTGTCGGTCACAGGTAGACAGGTTGGTTTGACTCGACCTTACATCTTTACCAAATACCATACCTCTTCATGCAATTCCAGACTCTGCTCGATCAGGGAGGAACCGAGGATATCTCGAATGTCCGGTCTTTCTCCCGGGGACACCAACTCCTCCACCAAACGCCAGAGTGAGAGGGGCTTCTCGTACGCCTCCATCATATTAGCGTTGACATCTTCCATGTCTGAACATCTCTGATTCACGCATGAAGAAATCACTGTGACCCTGGTGTGTAGACAGAGGGCACGTTCATGATCGACCACAATAAGCGAGAATGGCGATTTGAGTGTGACGGTTTAGTTGATTATGCCCTTTGTGGTGCTACTGCAAGAATGGCCACTTGGTTGCTAGAGATTTCAATAGACGGAGCTGAACCAGACACCTGTAAATACATGTATCAAACAATAAAGCAACAAATGTTTACATAATGGTAACATGAGCAATTACACATTTTTGGCAGACCCTCCGGCGAGAGGGGCAAGGACTTGATCCTAGGAGGCACTGATGCCTGTGGACCCAGTGAACATGTTGAAGACTAACAACTCAAAATGGAGGAAAAATAATTAATTTTAGACATTTCATGTGACGGCCTCAAAATGCGGCCTTTCTCATCAAAATCCCTAAATCATGTGTGAAGTAAATGGGTGAACTGACTTGGGGCACCTTTTTTTCAATCAGAAAATGACTGGCCGGGTTTTTTCAAGAAAATCACACATTTTCTTTAAATTTTTTAGATTTTTGGTACTTAACTAAGTTAAATCATATTTTTTAAGAATATAAGGAACATTATCAACTAAAAATTTTGGTGAAATAAAAATTTATGTTATATCTTAAATAGATCTATATCTAGTTAGGTGCGCAGACATGGGGCCCACCTTCTTCATACTAGTTTTACAACAACAACAAAAACACTGAGCCCTGAGTGAGGAAGATCATGAACTGAAATCGAAATTAGAAGAAGTCTTGAACTTAAAATTTTGCAGTGAAACCTGCCCTGGGCCTGGGCCCATATTAAACTTAACAATGATCATAGAACATTTTTTCTATGATCATGACGATAGATTCCATTGTCTACAATGTCAATGTAGAAAACTTTCATCTGAGTACCAACTACCATTCCACACTTAATTTTTAATTTCATGTCTGATGGGTAGGATGGGGTGTTGGGTGTCCGGACACGTAACAAAAATGAAGCCTTCTTTTTTTTATTCCACAATAACTGTGATGTGATTGATTAGTGCTAATCATCATCAAATTTGTTCTCTATAATATTGTCTAACACTTTGTGCTAAGACATTTAAGAGATTTGAATTGTTAACTTTTCAATTGGCTGTTTAAAATTGACTGTGACTGTCCTGATACACAACCTGTCCAGACACCCAACATTAACAACTGGGTATACATTCGCCCTACTGTTTTTCTTGTGAGAGCCCCAAAACGGCGGGTGTCACTGCACTTGAACGGGACTTGCGTTAGTGTTGTGCCATGTCAACAATAAGAGAGCTGGTCTGAAGCCGAGGCCGAGTTAGCATATGGCAGTGAGTCCAAACTTTGCGCGTGTCCATACTTCGCGGACGGTCATTATCTCAAAAACTAGCCAATATCCTTAAAATCTGACATCATCAACGTGAAAAGCGACCTAAAATTACCCTTTGGTGAAAGTTTCTTTATGAGTTCAGTATTCATGAAAATATTGGCAAAAGATCGGCAAATTTGTCACTGTTAGCACCCGTTTTGAAGAAAGCAACAAGCAACACAATATCACGATTTTGCAAGTAGAAATCATCAAAAATGTGAGTTAAATGTGGTACTAACCGATTCCATAAAATTTTGCTATCAATCTGATATAAATATTTCACTTTTTGAGCTTGAGTTTTGTTTAAATCTCCACAAAAGCTTTGGTGCGCGAAGTTAGGTCACACTTTTTCTGAACGGTTTTCCAGCACAGCCCGCATTCGCCGATCGGAATAGAATTTTGAGATCGCGATACCGGCGAAACCCCTTGACCTACTTTACATTTTCGTCCATGATTTCATAGTTTACCAGTGATCTTGCCGTCAATGTGGTAACTATTTCTTGAATTGGTTTTGTATTTACCCAGTTGTCGTGTATCCGGACGATCAATTTTAGAATGTCATTTGGAAAAAAATTACAAGCGAAGTTTCATCAATTTTTAGTACAAAATGTTAGGAAATATTATAAAGAACAATATAGATAATGATTACAAGTAATGAATTCATATTTTAGTGTAATCCACAGACAAAAAAAGAAGGCTTCAAAAAGATAAAGTGTCTGGACACCCGACCCCCCAAGGCCCCATCCTATAAATTATGAATGATTTGTGAACAAAATTAAGATTGATGAATATTTTGAAAAGTGCGCGAAGTTTGGACACCCCATCATCCTATTACTAACCTCGCAATACGTGTGAGTGGAGGCCGAGCTGTGGCGGCATCTCTCTCCGAGGCCGAGCTCCGCTCTTCCATCCCATCCCGCACCCAGCTGCATCAGTGCATGCATGATGCAATCTCATTCAATGTCAAAGAAAATTGAGTCTGAGATACGGTACCGTACGTACCGGTACCGGTATCGTACCCGTGCGAATGAATTGAAATTTTGAAATGATTGATATTTTGTTAAACTTAAAAACGTACATAAATTCACAATATTATAACTTCCATACTTACTGACTTGTTCCGGAAATGATATTAGTTCTTCTTTGAGCAAAAGTGGAAGGTGTCACAACAGGTTTTCCTATTACAAACGTAACTTTTGATTCACCTTTCATTGAAAATTCACAAAGTAGTTTACATTGACAACGCAAAATGGCCACAGTTATAGCGTCCTCTGCGTTGAAATAAATAGAGGAAGCTCCCTATTGTTGTCATAATAGATTTCTTCTTTTTTTCTTCAATCTTTATTTATCGATATAAATCACATTATAGGAATCAAACAAATCAGCATGCTATTTACATCATAAAACAGAGCAGTACTTAAGTATTTATTCAAGTTTATGGAAATAGATACGAAACACACACAAATATATCAAAATAATCTCCATTGGAATTAGACCTAAATTTACCATTCTTCTTTCCCAAAAAGTATAATGTCCCTATCAATACTTAAGGCTTTGAATTCCAATATCAGTTGTTACTGAATTGAAAAAAGTGAACATAGTATTTGAAAGCAAGGAAAATAAAGTTTACAATTTTTATCTTGAATGCCAAGTATTTTTTATGCTTATCACGCATTGAGCTAATTTGCTCGGGCACAATTATAAAAAAAAAAATCCTGCGCCCAAGTTACTCTGAAGAAAAAAATAAAATAAACTTAAAGAGGGTATATGGGCCATTTTATCTCCGCGGCGTTGGTTCCGTCAACTTTCTAAGTGAATTAACTCCAAATGTTGGCATGAAAATTAAGAAAAATGATATATTCATTGAGAACAACACCTTAAAGTTATTCCTGTTAAGTCTAATTCCCCTCATCTTATTTTATTCAATCGATCGTCTTCCTCCTCTTATTTTCCTTTTCTCCTCTCTATGACTATCCCTTCTTTATTTTCTCTTTCCCACTTTTATCTTCTTTTTTTGCTCCACCAATAGGCAATAGGAAGGGGGCGGTCTCCATGCCCCCCCCCTCCCGGATCCACCTATGCTTTTCGAATAGAAAAAAAAACACTTTTAGTTGGCATGACCCTTGGAAGCGGAGGTCTGGGGTGCTTCTGGTATGGGATGGAAAAATTTAAAAATGTAAGCAAATTTAGATACTTTTTTAAGTAAAACATTTTTTTGGTCAAATTTCTCTGGACCAAAATGACCTACGTTTTGTAGTGAAACCATTTTTTTTTTTTTTTTTGCTTTCCGGGCATGGTGCATGGCTCAGCGGTAGAGCGTCCGCCTCATGAACGGGAGGTCGTGGGTTTGATCCTCGGCCGAGTCATACCAAAGACTTCTAAAAATGGGACCTTCTGCCTTCGTACTAGGCGCTCAGCATTTAGATTGGAGAAGGGTAATAATAACATGTTATGGGTTATGTTATGCTGGGCCCGCTGGTAGAGCAGTTTCCTAACTGAAGTGGCTATATACCCTGGGTATAAATAAAACGTTATTATTATTTTCAAATTTAGATCAGCACCCCTATTGTTCCAAGGGGCCTGTAAGTTGGGTTGTTTAGATGGAGTGGACAGTGGCGGACCGTGACCCGAGGTGACACCCGGGGGGGGGGTGCCAGGTAAAAATGGCAGAGGTAAAAATGGCAAAGGTAAAAATGGCAGAGGTAAAAATGGCAGAGGTAATAATGGCAGAGGTAAAAATAGCAGAAGTAATAATGGCTGAGGTAAAAGTGGCAGAGGTAAAAATGGCAGAGGTAATAATGACAGGTAAAAATGGCAGAGGTAATAATGACAGGTAATAATGGCAGAGGTAAAGATGATAAAGATAAGCTACATCATAATAATTATCATCCATGACCAGACTCTTGTCGACGAAATGGGCTATAAAAACTGATTAAATATTATGTTGTTTTTCATCATTTAAGATCTATACTCTGTCATTTATGTGACTAAACTAAAGCAATATCTCGCCAAAATGATTTCAATTAGTGACTGCATGATGAAAGGATCTTAAGCTCGTAAGCAGAACAACGCTTTACATACAAACCCAACGATTTTTTTAAAATGTAAACACCAATGTGTGCAGCCACTTATAACCCTCTGAAACGAACAAATTCGGGTCTACGTCGAACTTCTTTCATAATTTAAACTGGATAAAACAAATAACTGAACATTCTGTAATAAAAGTATTTTTTTTAATTTCCATATCATGATGGATCATGATGAATAGATATTGATGTCATTGGCGGATCCATGGGGCACAGCTGGCCCGTGCCCCCCCCCTTGAGAGGTACAATTAAAATCTTAGCAAATATGCTAACTCAAGTGTGCCCCTTTTTAAAGCGATACCCTTTTCTGATTGCTAATTATTTTCGTGGACGAGTTAGTAGGCGGAAAACTTTTTTGCGTGTCATTTTTCAGGAAAATGTGCCCCCTGGGGAATTCCTGGACCTGCCCCTGATTAATGTGATACGTTAAATGTAAATGATACAATTATTGTTCAGCAATACCTCAATGCAGCTAGTGGATGCCAGGTTCCCAAAGGGTTTGACGTCATATATGGGAAGCTGCCCATGACATTTTATGCACTAAAAATGGTCCATAATTGTTTAAAAAAAATATTTCAGGAGCGTCAGTGAACTGATTTGTCTCTTGATATATACTGAAGATATAGATATACTGTAATGAATTAAGTACAATTGCGATCAAGAGTGTGCTTCATATTCGAATACTAATACAGCGATTTGACATGAGAAGGCCGTCCATGAGAGTCCAGAAAAAATAAGATATTCTAGCCAAAAGATTATCAATTTTGGTGCAGACGATCTATCTATGATTTTAAGAATGTCACCCTTTCCATTATTTTTATTTTCATAGAACCGTTCTTCGTTAATCTATGTAGGGCTTACAGGCGGGGGCTTTTTTATTTTTTTTCATGGGGTTTAACACTTTTACCTATACCATTATGACCTCTGCCATTTTTACCTCTGCCATTTTTACCTCTGCCATTATTACCTCTGCCATTTTTACCTCTGCCATTTTTACCTCTGCCATTTTTACCTCTGCCATTTTTACCTCTGCCATTTTTACCTTTGCCATTTTTACCTCTGCCATTTTTACCTCTGCCATTTTTACCTCTGCCATTATTACCTCTGCCATTTTTACACCGAGCCCCGGGGGGGGGGGGCCACTTCCATTCACGAGTGGATACCATGCGCGACCAAGGGGTCTCGAAAAGCACCCTAAACACGTAATTTCCATATTCTGAAAATGAACCCCTTAACAAGTATTGGCGTGTGAAACCCTACCCTTAACAAGTATTGGGAACAAAAACGATACTCTTGGCAAATATTCCTGAAATGAACCCCTAAACAAGTAGGAATGTTTTATTGTTACGGTTCCTTCGGTCGTCGGCTTTACCTTATTTGGTTTAGTACGACCCTACTTCTACACCTCTCGCAAATCGGACTCTAAACACGTAGTGTTGGGGCAAAAAGGACATCCTTTATAAAACATTTTAATTTTGTTTTATCATCCCCGCAAATTCGACCCTAAACACGTAATTTTCCTAGCGAAATAGATACCCTTTTGTCATTATTTGTGTTTTTGGCACCCATATCACGTTACGTACGTAACGTGCCCTATCGTGAAAAAGACATCCTTTTTACGTGTTTTTTTGGTCGCGCATGGTATCCACTCGTCAATGTAAGTGGCCCCTCCGGGATGTGACAAAGGCATTGGAGGGGATTGTTTGTGAACAATGCTGTGCCCCTCCAATGCTTTGTCCGGCTCTGGTCACGGTCCACCACTGACTGTGGACTTGATTAAAATAAAAATCACTCGGCCAATATTATTGATATAGGCCTAATTGTAATTTTCCGAAAATTTTGAAATGAAATAGTTTACCAAGAAAATTATTTCCACTTTTGCTATAATTTCAGGTTTGGTTATATTGTTCCTTCATTTCTCAAAATGCTCTTTGTATTTTATTGTACATGAATATTATAAGTAGATATGAACTTTATTTCTATTCCCTATATACAAATTTGAAAGAAAAAATATACAAATTTGGTATTACAAAATGATGAAGATAAAAGCCGAAGGACAGATAGACGAAGCTTGACTTATTCAGATACGCAGATTATTCTCTATTCAAATCATTATCCAGTTTCAGATCACAATATCAAAAAGTGTCTGATCGCGCTTTGCGCTCGCATTATCAAGTGTATGAAAATTGATAATAACTTATCCTTTTCATGATTTACAAAACATATGATTAGAGTGTCCAGAATTTTTCCGCTCGCGCTTCGCGCTCGCATCAATAAAGTTTAGTTTATATACATAGAGTCCTTCCAAGATTACAAAAATTGCTTAGAATTTCCATTATTCAGGTAAAAAAGGTCAAAAATTTTCAGCTAGCGCTTTGCACTCGCAATTTGAATGTTAAAATATGAACGTCTTCATGGCTAAAAGCAAGCAGTCCATAACAGGTACAATTTCGAGCAGTTCAAAACGTAAAAAAAGCGCTCGCTCGCATTGTTAATGTAAGGAAGATCCCCACTTACTAGCTCATCCTTTTCATGATTTACAAAACTAATTTAAGAGTGTCTTGTTCAGTATAGGTATCGACATTTTTTGCTCACGCTTCGTGCTCGCATGTTTAATTATATACATATTCTGTTAAGTTACAAAAAGTGCTAAGAATTTCCATTCCTTAGGTAAAAATGTCAAAAACTTTTGGCTTGCACTTCGCGCTCGCATTATTTGATTTTTTGAAATATGTAACGTCTTCATGGCTAATTGCAAGCAAGTATTTAACAGTACATTTTCCATCACTTCATTTCTGCTCACTCTTTACGTTCGTATAAACTTGCATACACATCTTTTTTTTCAGGAAAACAAACATTTCCGAGAATGTTCAAAATTTTATGAAAAAGTACATAAGATTTCCAAAAAATTATCGCGCTTCGCGCTCGCATTATATAAATAAGGGTTATGGTATTACACATTTATGTTTCATAAGAATAAAGCTAAAAAGTGACCATTAGGACTACCCCTTCAAAGAAACAAAAATCATATTCGAGCGGCCGATCGGGGAAAATATGGCTGAAAAATTCCGCCCCCCCCCCCCCTATTGGCGAAGGCTGGATCCGCCCCTGAACTAT
The DNA here is from genome assembly GCF_018143015.1 of Lytechinus variegatus. Lineage (NCBI taxonomy): Eukaryota > Metazoa > Echinodermata > Echinoidea > Temnopleuroida > Toxopneustidae > Lytechinus > Lytechinus variegatus. The sequence continues at coordinate 28,110,358 of NC_054750.1, read as the reverse complement.
ATAGATCTATATAGGACAGGACTTGAAATTATGAAATGTAAATTGTCTTTTTTATTTTTACAGAAGCGATACCATAAGTAAGAACAACGCACACACATTTTCTCGTTTTTCAGCCTTTTACTCACGTGTACACAGAGACGGGGAAACGACGGTAAATTTTACAAAACATAATTTGAGGATAATAAGTTGTTTCTACTTTAAATGTATGTAAATAATGTTTAAAAAATTGAATGAAATTTGATATTTCATTAATGGAAACTCTTCTGGTAATTATGTTATCGTTCTTGCAAGGAAATTTGCCTTTCTTCCGTCAGTCACTCCCACTCCGAAAATGAGTCGATCGAGTCACCAATGGTCACTGCACTGTGTGTGTGGGAATTGGGCTCTGAGGAGTGGGACGCCTCCCGTCGGCGTTAGCCTGGGGCTGGGGCGTTTTGGGGAGTGAAAGTTATATACTGTACGTATGGAGTCACTCCCCACTAACGCCTGGGATTCCTCCCTATACTTCCCCACATACGGGTACAAAACCAGAAAGGGCGCTAATGCAGTTTCGCACCGGCCGGTTACCAGCATACCTCATCACCAATATTTAGCTATGCCTATGTGCGAATACGGGGCATCGCGAGCGCTGGTTTTGGTGGCACGGTTTTCGCGCGGGTTTTGCTACGAGTGGCATCGCCTCTGTCTGGGCGGCTCATTGAAAATGGGGTTTAATGCGCATGCGCACATAGTAGGTGCAGTCTCGTGCCTTTTAACAGACAGCTGAAGATGTGCTCTTTCTGTACATATAAGTTTCAATGTGGATACTCGCCTGTAAAGTGTGGATATCGGAGCTTGAAAGTTCATCAAATTTTTGGACGCGTAAATGTTCGAAATTTTTTAATGGTAAGTAAAACAAGAATCCGATTAGGTATACAATTTGACTGGAAATATATTTGAATTATCAAAAAATCCAAACTTACGCGATTCTGACGTTGCGCAGTCCAGATATAAGAGATGCCAGCTACCCCTGTCACAGCCGGTCTCTCGGCAGTCGAGCTGCCCGATGCGCCTGCCGTTGGCAGGGCGATGCTACCCTTGTCACAGCCGGTCTCTCGTCAGTCGAGCTGCCCGATGCGCCTGCGGTTGGCAGGGTGATGGGAGCGGTCGATAGTGAGTCGTTCATGCTGGATTGAACTAGATCGTAAATTGCTTACTTGATGATTATGTTGTGCCTTTTTTGGGAAATATCTGTCATTATACCGTAGATAATTATTCTGATATTGATTTTAATACATTCATTTGTCACAGAAAGATTTTATCATCCCAAGGTTATGTGACTCAAGAGTCTAGGTGGTTGATTATCGTTTCATTTGGAAACTGGATTTGCTTTTGACAGTGGAATATCAATGTTGACTTTTCTAAAATTAAATTCATGGGTGGAAATCCCAGGGGGACACGTCCCCCTACCCAAAATAATAGGGGGACATGTAACAATAATACATTTTTTTCTTTCTTTTTTTCTTTTTTGGTCAAACTTTTTGGGGTGAAAATGACCTTACAACAGTTTGGGGATAAACTTTTTTTTTAACTTGTCAGAGTTGCCAGCATCCATAGGCGGCGAAAGCTGGGGGAAGTGTACCCCCCCCCCCCCGCCCTCAATTTTTTTTTTTTTTTTTTTTTGATAACCTTTTTTTTCTTTTCTTTTTTTTTGGCTTGTCAAATTTAGTTTTCTGCATCCCCCTATAATTTTTGGTTGATAACCTTTGGTGTATTTTTTTGATTATCAAAATAATTTGGTGGTCCCCCTAAAACTGTTGGCTTTCGCCGCCGATGCCAGCGTCCCCCTACCTTTGGGGCCAATTTCCGCCCATGATTAAAATGCAAAAAATTTGTTGTTTAATTTTTCACTCTCAGAGGAAATATTTCACTTCCACATGGCTCTATTGTCTATTTTATGTTATTCATTTTTTTTTCTATTTTATTATAATTATTATTTTTTTTCAAGAAGGGTGCAGGGGGGGGAGGGTTGTGTTCATAAGTTGAAATGGGGATGGGATTTGTATAAGTTTTTGTGTCACTTTTGTTCTCTTGTTTTGAGTGTTGGAGCTTTGATGCCTGTTTTTGTTGCTGTTCAGAGCTTTATTTATGTGCAGTGATTTCACGCTAGAATATGAACTTATTTTTCATTAAAAAAGGAGTGCTCGAACATGGCCTTTGTTGTAATCATACATATCCAAGAAATGCATATATTAAAGCTTAATTTTTATGTTTCCTTCTTGATACTTGAATTACATGCAATGCTACATCTTTACACCCTCAGACTCTGCTGCTCATCCTTCCTAAAAAAAATTGTAATCGAATGCCCACGGTCTCCAAAATGAAAGGTACATTATCCATCTACATGTATAAACAAATTGTTGAAACAATAAAATACATAAAGAATTGGTGAAACAATCAAATACATCAGAAAAGCACACTTGTATTTTTATACCATACAAAGTACATGTACAAAAGGAATGATATTTTTCATTTGTAAAAAAAGACCCCATACATACATGTACACAATACTAAAGTTGAAAAAGAGCTAATTGTAATTTATATCAGAAAAACAAAGAAATACATTAGAAATTACAAAAACAATACTTTAAACAAATTCATTTAGGAAATTATCTACATGATGCTGTTTTGATGCCAACTAAATTATATACAAATTATCTCTCATTATCACTTTCATTTGGCAAAAAAAAGAGGCGAGTAATTGTAATTTGCATAATTAATTAGAATTAATTAAAAGAAACACATAAGAAGAAAAATTACCAAGTGAAATGATTACACATCAATTGAGTTTTCTTTCACCTTTCCATTGATACCTAAATTACTTCAAAGGGCTCAAAAACAAAGAAGTTAGAGCCCGTTGAAGACTTGGGTTCAAAATGGTCACAAAATGGTCACAAAAATCGGTTATGCACTCCATTGACTTTACATTAAGACAATGACCACAAATTTTGATAAATATGCGCGACTTAAACTGGAATAACTTTATAATTTCTTGATGAAAATTTGAGTTCTTGGTATCATTTGAAAGGTCTTTTTAAGGGCTTTCAAATGATACCAAATTCATTGAGATTTGAGGATTTTCATTTTTTTTGTCACATACCTACAATATTTGTTCCCAAATGTCATGACAAGTCTCTCAGTCACATTTCGATGTCAATATATCCACCACTTTTCAAAATATCTTGATCGGGAATGGCTGTATTTCGGCTTCGATCTCAACGTCGTTGATCGACACGGCGTAGACATCGCTTCGCAGATCGCTTGGATTCACCGTGCACCGTAATGTTGATATGAACTGAAGTTAGCAACCAAATCATGCGAGAATGTGGCGAACAAACTGCCAGCATGCCGCATGCGAATCTATGCTCGCATGATTTGGTTGCTAACTTCCGTTCATATCAACATTACGGTGTACAGTCAATCCAAGCGATCCGCGAAGCGACACGGCATAGACATCGCTTCGCAGATCACTTGGATTCACCGTGCAATGTAATGTTGATATGAACTGAAGTTAGCAACCAAATCATGCGAAAATGTGGCGAACAAACTGCCAGCATGCCGCATGCGAATCTATGTTCGCATGATTTGGTTGCTAACTTCAGTTCATATTAACATTACGGTGCACGGTGAATCCAAGCGATCCGCTAAGCGATGTCGATCGACGTTGAGATTGAAGATGAAATACAGCCATTCCTGATCACAATATTTTGAAAAGTGGTGGATGTATTGACATCGAAATGTGACAGACTTGTCATGACATTTGGTAACAAGTATTGGTGATTAGGTGTGCTGGTAATCGGCCGGTGCGAAACTGCATTAGCGCCCCAGAAAGTTTCGCCCCCGAGAATTCTACTTTCCCTCTAAAAGATCTAGCCCTAAAACATGTACATCATTCATGGGGTCCAACTTCATTTCCAACATTTCAGCGATATTGATTTCATTTTTAAAGAAGAATTCATTAAAAAAACAAGAGATTTGTTTTGAAAAGATGGAAAGAGCTTACTTCCGTGTTTACGTCGCCATCTTGATTTCTTTGTCTTCCGCTTGGCGACAGCGATTTGCGTGCTGTCGCCAAGGCCGTTTTCGAGAGCACCACCTGTCCGTCGTCACACGATGGAAGTCGCCATTTTGGAAAATATGACTCCAGAACCGGGTTAATCTTTCAAGTTACTTTTACTTGTTGACACCCTCTAGGGGCATCAAATAACCATGTGTTATGTATCATTAAAATCGGCAGACTTTCTTCTACAAGTTAGTGACGATTTCAGTTCAATGTCGGCAATGTTTTTCGTTACAAAAAGGAGTTTTTTGGACACTTAAGGTAAATCGTGTTTCTATTTTCTTACTTCAAAGCCGTATAAACAGAAAATTTCCCAGGGAACAGTCAAATATCAGATATAAATTAATTCTTTGAAGTGTATTTGTATCAGAAAATCTAATTTTGATATATAAGAATGTGTCGCATAGCTGCGCAAGAGGCGAATGCAAGCCCATGTTGTGCCGCCTAGAGTGTGATTTTGGTGCCATGGCTGACCGAAAGGAGTGAGTGGGCGTGGTGGCCATGGGTGTGGTACTTGATGCATGTATGTTATTGTTAAACCCATTGAAATTAGTTGTAGGTGATAAGTTGTGCATTTGATTTCTGCATGAATTATGTGTATTGATGATCAATTAATGATAATTTCAACTTAATATTTCAAGAAAAAAAAACAGGCGGGAATTAAAGCACATTTAATTCCAGTCTCATTTTTTTTCATGGTGTACAGGCGCAAACCATGCATTGACTGCTGCCTGGTACGATCAAAAATTATTACATTCGTGGGTAAAGTGCATTACATTTGTGGGTGCAAAAGGGGGAAGCTGCACATAAAATCACAATCCTATGGTCATATTATGTTTGGAAAAAGGGAGGGGCTGACCGCTGAAGCCCCCCCCCCACCTCCGCAGCCATACCCTAAAATGCTTTATCCTTGTCACATATTGCATCGGGAAACTGTCCCCATCCCCTTGTTGAACGAGCACGATTTTACGTTGTGAGGGGACGGTATCACGAGTATGATACTGTTTGAGCTATCCCCACTGCGTGCCAATACACGAACTGTGTATCCCATAGCGTGGGGATTGTATCACGAGTATACTATACTGTTGAAACTGTCCCCACTGCGTACAAAGTGAACTGTGTATCCCATAGCGTGGGGACTGTATTGAATTGAAGGTTTTGTCTCACCTGCGAAGCAGAGTGAGACTATAGGCGCCGCTTTTCCGACGGCGGCGGCGGCGGCGTCAACATCAAATCTTAACCTGAGGTTAAGTTTTTGAAATGACATCATAACTTAGAAAGTATATGGACCTAGTTCATGAAACTTGGCCATAAGGTTAATCAAGTATTACTGAACATCCTATTAAAGTTTCATGTCACATGACCAAGGTCAAAGGTCATTTAGGGTCAATGAACTTAGACCATGTTGGAGGAATCAACATCGAAATCTTAACCTGAGGTTAAGTTTTTGAAATGTCATCATAACTTAGAAAATATATGAACCTAGTTCATGAAACTTGGACATAAGGTTAATCAAGTATCACTGAACATCCTGCATGAGTTTCACGTCACATGACCAAGGTCAAAGGTCATTTAGGGTCAATGAACTGTGGCCGAATTGGGGATATCTGTTGAATTCCCATCATAACTTTGAAAGTTTATGGATCTGATTCATGAAACTTGGACATAATAGTAATCAAGCATCACTGAACATTTTGTGCAAGTTTCAGGTCTCATGATTAAGGTCAAAGGTCATTTAGGGTCAATGAACTTTGGCCGAATCGGGGGTATCTGTTGAATTACCATCATAACTTTGAAAGTTTATTAGTCTACTTCATTAAACTTGGACATATGAGTAATCAAATATCACTGAACATCCTGTGCGCGTTTCAGGTCACATGACCAAGGTCAAAGGTCAATGAACTTTGGCCGAATTGGGTGTATCAGTTGAATTACCATCAAAACTTTGAAAGTTTATGGATCTGATTCATGAAACTTGTACATAAGAGTAATCAAGTATCACTGAACATCCTGTGCGAGTTTCAGGTCACATGATCAAGGTCAAAGGTCATGTAAGGTCAATGAACTTTGGCCATGTTGGGGTTTTTTGTTGAATAACCATCATATCTCTGTAAGTTTATTGGTCTAGTTCATAAAAAGTGGACATAAGAGTAACCATGTATCACTGAACATCTTGTGCGAGTTAGAGTAGTATTCAAAGTCAGCACTGCTGCTATATTGAACCGCGTGATGCAGGTGAGACGGCCAGAGGCATTCCACTTGTATTATCATTTCATCGCAGCCAGTGGCTGAATTGAGAAAGATTTACAAAGTAAAAACATAATATATAAACATAAACAGTGAAATATTTGATGTAAATGATAACCGCAACAACATTGAAAATAAACAATTTTTTTGAAAGAAATGTCTAATAACCAATTAATACTCCAGTAAAATTTTGAGACATGATAAACCAATGAGTATGAACTTATATATAGTTTTACTTGAAGTTGAAATTGTTGGTATAAAGAATAGTGTTTTAAGAAATAAATTGCAAAAATTTGAATATCGTGTAGAAAGTTATGGAAAAAACTGCAAAAATAAAGGTTTCACGGAGTGCATATTTGAGTAGCCTTGTATTCTCGAAAAATTCTAGTAATTTAACATAATTAGATGAATTCAAAAATATATGAAAATAATGCATCAACAGTTTAAAAACTTTAAAAACTCAAATGTACATCCAAATTTATGAAAGAAGTTTATATTAAGAAAAAATTAGGCTTGATTGGTATGCATGGTGAAGATTCATTATAAACTCGAAATTACCTCAAAATTAAAGCGGATTGATACAAATTTTGAAATCGGTTGTAAATTTCATTTCCATATCAAAATAAGAGTATTTACATGCAAATTGAAATGAGACTTGATACCAATTAGAATTGAAAGTTAGATTAAAACTGAATATATACAGAAAATGGATTATTATATATAATTATTGAGAAAAATGATATCTACAAATTACTAAATTATTAAATTCATCAAAAAAGTTACATTTCCATTTATATTGCACATACACTTTACATACAGTACCAGTCACACCTCCCCGACACCTGTCTACCTTCCCCAACCAGAGAACAACAGCTAACACTATTGCTCTCCGGCTGAAACAGGCAAATAGGCCCAAAGAAGTGCGACTGGTAGTGTAGTTTACAAGAAAGAATGTAAAATAAAAGACGGCTGTAAATTTAATTTCCAAGAGCATATGAAATGTAAATCACGAGTATACTAATACTGTTGAAACTGTCCCCACCGCCGTGAAAATCAAATTTGATTTCCCATTGAGTGGGGACTGTATCACGAGTATATAATAGGGAGAGAACCCTAGTGTTTATATACAGCGTGTTTCATTTGTGTGTGTTATCATTTGGCTACAGAGCTGTGCGAGAGTTGGGGACTGTGTTGTGGAGAAAGGAAGTGATTTTCATGCGTTCTGGTAGGTGTGATTCTAATAATCCCCACTTGGATTTGGGGACTATATCACGATTATGCCTTAATATCTTGTAATTGTACATTCGTATTTTGACTTGAGTTCATTTTAAAAAGGAATTAGGCCTACCGTATTTCTAAGTGTTTTTATCGCTTAGGCCCGGGGGGGGGGGCACTCAGTATATAATGCATAGTGGGTATATGTGCCGCGGAGGGGACCCCCATTTTTACACCCAAATTTCTGTTCCAAGGCATAGCATTTTTGTCTTATTGAGAAAAAAGAAGAAAGAAATCCGCTCCAGAGCTTCGCATATTTTTCGTTACGCCGTTCCGGTTGCATTGATCTGCTGCAATTTTGGTGAAAAGCGGCCGCCGAGCGCTGTCCGACCATCGTCTCTGCCCGAGCGCACCCGGCGGAGGCCGCGCTAGCTGCATCATGCACGCATGCCCGTTCCATAGGGGTGCATACGCACATACTCACACGCTGGTGATCCGTTCCAAGGACCCCCGTTTTCACAAAATTGTAGTTCAGAAGCCCGTTCCGAGGACCCTCCTTTTTACAATAAGCCTGCTCCAAGGCCCCCGTTTTTGTCTCGCCCGCGGCATACCCCTACCACTTTTTTGGTCGAGTGCCCCCCCCCCCGGGCTTAGGCCTACCTCCAATATCAACCGTTCGATCGGTCCTTAGTTATCCTTAATACTGCGGTGGAAATTATGCAAACAACAATCGGAATTCAATTTTTCCTATCGAACATTCTCTTTTCAAGTCGTCGGCGCATAATAGGAAATTGTACTAAAAATTAACAGGTTGCATCTCATGTATATACTTATAGGTAAAGTACGCCATCTTTTGACAAGATGATGAAGAAAATGGATTGAACGAGCAAGAAAATAATGCTGATCGCCTAGAATGCAGCTAGCAGTACAAGCTGCAGAAGAACCGTAAACAATCTGGCTTGTGAATAGTATCGTGCGCCCTCTTTAGGCAAAAATTGATATCCACGCTGTTTCAGAGGCATCTACGTGAAGATCACAAAAAATGTTTTTATTTTATTAAAAAAACAGCAAAGAGAAGTCAACAAACGATCCATATGGTTTGGTAAGTGTCGTAGCACAATTAGAATTCTTAGCTATGATGTAAAGTCATACTTATTTGAGCTAAAAAAGGTGTGAAAGATTCTCGTGTACCAGGTGCATATGAATCCTTCACACGCGAGATGATGTGAAACCATGGGTGGTCGGGATCGGGTGTATTGCACCGGAAGCGTCGCGTACCGGAACGGCACCGTCGTGACAGCCGATGACGGTGTAGTGGCGAATCTGTTGACTGGCTATAGTATGTCCCCTAAGTGCGGCCATTGCATGTACGCTTGCTAATTTCACATGCATTTGCAATGGAACTGTGCAGAGTTCGCGTGCCGTTTTAAAGTGAATTGCAGCTGCCTCACGGAGCTCGGGGGAGCTCCATAAGAATTGTACATCATGCCACACTCTGGAAGCAGGGCTGCCACACACTGAGAATGCTATTCCAGTCCAAAGTCGTGGTCACCGCGATTGCCATCGGCCAATTTTCATGATAACAAAGAGAGTATCATCAGTCCATTTCATATGATGTGTATGGATTAAAATAGTTGGTGCAAAATAGTTGCAGGATGAGGAAAAAGTCCTTATAAGCGGCCACACACTCATGCAGATACTCAAGTTAAGGTATTTTAAAACCAGGAGAAGTCTTTTTATACACTGTGTATATCATACCCAAATGAATTAACATGAATGGCTTTCAATTTGACTTTTGGTTGACAGGTCAGCCACTCCTGCCTCCAGACTCTGAACACAAACCTGAAATCATGGCCCACCCACTAATGCATGAAAACATTTGGTTCGAGAGGAACAGGTTCCAGGAGGCCGAGACCAAGTACCAGGAACATCTTGCCTCCCAGCGTAGCGGACTTGTAGTACAGGTAACTTTCCCAATGTACAGTACAGTAGTTGTGGGTTAGCTAGATTATCATCTGGGAACATTGGGGTTTTTTTTTAGATTCTGACATTGACAGATAGATACAAATTGTGTTATTTAACTCATGTTTGATTAGTTTGTTGTACAAATATTCTTCTGGTTATTTTGAATAATCATTATAATATGTGCACAATAATTAAAAGTTTAAATTAATCCGTTGTCTATGGGAGCCAGGTTGTCCCTGTGCACAAAAACCTGTAGGAATTACGGAATTAGATAGTGAATTGGTTGAGAATACTATAATTAACAGTACTGGGATTGCCCCTCTTTGTGTTCACCTCTATCCATAATGCTCATCTGACATAGGCTTTAACTTAGTTTTATACTCTTAATTTTATATTCTTTTCCAATCATGAGTAAAACAACCGTAAAACAATAGTTAAATCACTTGATTTTTTTTTCTTCATATTCTTCAAGTTGATAACAAATCCTGATCATGAGGAATGTGCTTGTAAAGGTTTTCTGTGAAAAACAGGATTTATACTGAGGAGAATAAAATCTCATAGCCTCTGTCTGTCCCATGTATGACCTGGATGATGTTTCACAAAACGTCAAGTTTGACAAAGGATGCACACTGCTGCATAGTAATCAGTGTTGTGTTCACATTGGTGTTTATACATGACATGAAGTCAGACTTGACTCTTTGTGAAATACCCCCTGTTCATCATAATGTTTCTGATTGAGCTTAATGATATGTTCTCCAATTTGAATGCAATATGAGGGTTTGTTCAGGTTTAAACTTAATCCAGTCTAACCGGTCTGTGTGCTAGCTTGTGTGAATGCTTCTATAGTATTAGTAACTAACATTATCTACATCCACCACCGTTTACACTTCTTGAATGTCTGACGATGTAGTTATAGTTCACTAACGTTTATAATATCCCACTGTATATTGTACTAATAATGTATACATTACAATGTTTATCATTCTCTTAGTACTTGACATTTCATCGAACTACTGCTTTACCTTTTTACATGCTGAAAATGATTATTGATTAATTAATAAATTGATTTAGCAAATTTATTTGGGGTGTTCCTTTCCAACGATTGGCAAGAGTGCTGAGAACATAAAGCTTTAGGGATTTGATTACGGTATAGAGTTAATTTCCAACCCGTTTACTATTCTTTAAATAATTTTCCTCCCATATATACAGTGTATTGCATTGCAATTTGCTCCACATTTTTTAAAGATAGCTACACAAGTCTTTTGTGTAGCAGATAAGTCTTTTGTGTAGCACATAGTACTCTACTGAATTTAGTTGAGAGATTTTCTCTTATGACCAAAAATGCTCATCAGATTAGTAGGAAGGCAAATTATTTTTCATTGCTATTGATCGTTATATGCCATAGGTCATCTTTTTTTTTGGGGGGTAGGCAAGGCCGCAAGGGAGACTTCGGGCCCTTTTACCAAACGCCTTAAATGAAATCAAAACCCAAGAAGAGAAGTAATCCTATTGGAAAGAGTAAAATGAGAGGAACAATTCAAAAAAGTTTCATCAAAATTGGTTAAGAAATAAGCAAATTATGGGAGTTTGAAAAGTCTTGTACTTTCTATGGGCATCCTCAAATTGGCAAACGTGCTTCAAAATGGCTAATTTTGTGGACAACTCTCCATTTGTTTTTTACACAAATTTTCAGATTTTCCTCATTTCAAATTGCATCTTGCCTCCTTCTGAGCACAACATATGTCATGGGAAAATATAATCCACACCATATAAGGTCAGGAAGAGATAATGTGAAATATGTAAAATAAAGGGGAAAATCTGAAAATATGTGTACAAAACAAATGGAGAGTTGTCCACAAAATCAGCCATTTTGAAGCACGTTTGCCAATTTGAGGATCCACATAGTAAGTACAAGACTTTTTAATCGTCCGTAACTTGCTTATTTCATAACCGATTTTGATGAAACTTTTTTAAAATTGTTCCTCTCATTTTACTCTTTCCAAAAAGATTGCTTGTCTTCTTGGGTTTTGGTTTCCTTTAAGTGACTGACTTTAGTAGTTGATTCATTAATCCTTATGTACAATCAGTTGTGTTATCAGTTATCATTTAGTGATTTAAAAAATTAATTATTCTTGACTAGAATGAAATAGAAATGGTGCTGATGATACTGTGAATACTTTGTGCAATATCTTTTTTTAAAATCACTTGCACATTTGTAGGTCCACCCCAGCTAAAAGTTGATATAAATAAAAATATTGAATTGAATAAATGGAGAAAAATCAGACAAGCATATCACTGAAAACTTCATCAAAATCTGATGTAAAATAAGAAAGTTATGACACTTAAAAGTTTTGCTTGATTAAAAAAAAAATAGTTCTATGCACATCCCAGTCTTTATCACTCACTCTATTTTGTATTTCATTATATGAAATATGAATTATATTCTAATTTTCTCCTCATTGTCCTGTGAAACAAGGTTTTATTTATCCCTGAATACCATATGTTGAATTACCATTTGATGGTTCAGTCAAGTTGTTCCTTTTATTGTCAAATCTGTAAAATTTGAAATGTTGTATAATTCAAACAATAAAAGAAATAGTGAGGGACATCATCGGTTCTCTCATTCGCATTTGACTAATTTGTGCATATAACTATTTTGTGAAAAATAAGCGAAACTTTCAAATGTCATACATGTAACGTTCTTATTTTACATCCGATTTTGATGAAATTTTCAGCATTATGCTGGTCTGATTTTTCTCTTTTGATTCAAATCAACATTTTCTTTGGGGTGGACTTGACCTTTAAGATAATTACAACTGATTATGAATTTGTTTGCTTTATTGTCTGATCAATAATTTTGGTATATTTTATACTCAGAGATAACTACTACACTTATATCAGTGTATTTTCAACGTTATCTTTTTTGCATTGCATGAGTGAGTATCCGACTTTTGTATGTAGAGCTATATTTTAAGACCTTAATCAAAGGCAAAGTCCCCAGTTTTTCTTTTCGCATTTTATTCAATTTTTTAAAATTAAAATTTTGGTGATTTAAATCTGGAAAAAAATTACTTCAATTCAGACATGTAAATGTACATGAATGTGGAAGTAAGTCTCTTCCTGAAATCTTTTCTGCTTTCTGTTTTACGGAAAACTGGAGATTTTTTGCCAGTGTCATCTTTAGGAAACACCCACAAGTGTTTCATTTTACACATTTATGTTTACTTTTTCTTCCCTCTCCTTTCTCTCTTTTGTTTTGTGCTCTTTTTTTCTATACACAGAAATCAGATGGTCCGGCCAGCAATCTGGTTAGCGAAATTGCACGCGCACGTCAGAACATTCAAAGCTCTTTGAGTGCTGTGAGTAACTCACACACAGCATGGCATTTTATGCTAATATTTATTAATCCATAATATTACATATTATCACCCGTATCAGACATCTGAGCTGGTCATTTACAAAACCGTATTGCCCTACATTTTCTGAATATCGGGAAGGGTAGGTATATTGTTTGTAGTTTCCTCGGTCTCAATGCGCGTATTTACTTTGCATGTAGAGACGACACAAAATGTACCTTTGTATTTTCCCTGGTCTCACATCCGGGCATTTTAGGATGCGTATAAAGAGATACGCTTCATAAGGATCCGCGCACCAATAAATACGTCATGATAAAGACAACGCTGGATCCGAGCGCTTGCAAGTACGTCATAATGGTATTAAGTGCATAGCCTAGACCGATATTAACATGACACAATAGAACTCTATTTTTTAAAAGAAATATCCCCATTATCATGATTTTTGCTCAAGATATCTGATTTGGATGATAATAAAAATATTGACTAGCTCTTCTTTCGGGGAACATCAAATATATTGCCCTTAAATAACCCATATTGCTCTCGTCTAAAGACTCGGGCCAATATGATTCATTTGCTGGCAATATATTTGATGTTTCCCTCAAGGCTAGTCAATATTATATAAATATTTACATTTCCAATGTATTATAATTTAGTTCATGATGTGATGATGGTTACATAGACAAAAATGTCGAATCATCAAATTGCTCAAGATTATATATAAGTGGATTTCTATAAATATACGAAGCTGAACAAATAATTTGAATACTTTTTGGCAGGTGCTTTTGGGGGGAGGGTTTAGTATATTTACAAATTATTAGGGTAACAATTCTTATAAAGATTTCTTTAGATCACTACCAGACAACAAATTAGGTTAGTTTGGTGGAGGTTTATACCATTTTTTTTGTGGTCATAAGACTTAACTTTTCTTTCGCATCTTGATAGTATGCAGCTGTAACTATCATGTTGGTAATATCTAAATTGAAAGTAAAAGATATTTTATCTGTTAGTGGGGTTTTTTTTGGGGGGCACATGTCATCAGGACTTCATGCCATATAAAGAAATTATATGACAGTATTTAATCATATCTACTGCGACTATGAATTGCATGTACCATAAAACACTTCATGAAGTAATCTAAAGCCTATAAAACAAAATAATGAGAAAAGAAGAGGAATAATTTTAATGGAGTGGAGGGGAAGGTATTATGTACCCCTTCAGGCTATTTTGAATTGTTGATAATTATGTTAGAGCTCCTCCTTAACCTTGTTTGCATTGTTCATCTCTTGTGACTCATGACTTTGTCTATGTTTCTTGCAAATGTCGCTGGCTGTCTTTTTTTGTAAATTTTTCTTTGTACACTTAACCCCTTCAAGAATTGTGCAACCTCATACTCAAACTCATATCTCTTTATTGATTTAAAAACTTTAATTATTATAACTGTAATTCAATTTTTTTTCTAAACCCTAACAAATTGATTGAATAATTTGCTAATTGCATTGCATGAAAGTAATTTAATTAGTGCATGATCTTTTGTTATTGGTCATAAATATTATTTTTTAATGTTGATATGATTTGATATGATTTGATTTTCATTTGTGTAATTATTTGGTTTATATTCCCTGTAGATATTACAGATATTTTCTTTTTGACCTATTTGTAGAAATATTAATGTCTGTAATACAAATCATTGTTTCCAAAATTGAATCTGTCTGCAAGTACATACATTTACTCTTTACTATAGATCATTTCAGAGTTCAATTAAAAAAATTTTTTTTGCATAGTCATGTGTGCAATGTTGTTTGGTAATCTGGTTATGTTTGTACTCAAAGTAACGCATGTATTGTACATGTACTCATCCTCAACATATTCAAACCCTAGCTCCCTTTCTCTTGTAAGCTTTTTTTTTAGGGCAATACTAGAACCAATCTACATGCATTACGGAACAGTCTTGTCTTTACTGTTTTATTAGAATTAGTCTATTGGCCCGTTGCTCAAAAATGATCTGGCTTTCAGGCATATGCTACCATTAAACAAAATGAATGGATATTATCATTTTCTTTTTTGTGTGTGTTTAAATTAGCAGTTACATGTAGTTCAAGCTGTTTCCTTAAAAAAAAGTGCCTTTAAATGACCTCCTTCATGTTGAAAATACATGGAAGTTGCTGAGTCAAACCACCTATATATTTCTTTGGAGAACATAAGTATTTTTAATTGCATATCATTTTAAAAAGCTTGCTTGCCTTTAGTCCATTGATTTACCTGCAACTTAGAAAAATGCAAAACATCAAATGCTGTAGTTAACTTGTTACTCATATTTCACAATATATTATTACTACAAATGTGAATTTCCAATTGCAATCTTATTTGTCCATTTGTGTTTACCCCTACTTTCTCCGCCTCTCACCCCCCCCCCTTGCTCTCTTTCCCTCTCCATCTTTTTATCTCTTCTATCATTCCTCTATATCTCTTTCTTTCAAAATTTGGTCTGTCTGTAGGGAGTTGGTCTTAGTGTAGGTGTGGGTGTAGATAACCCAGAGATCTTGGCCCGTCTTTCAGCGGTGGAGAAGGAGAACGCAGACCTCAGAAAAAGTAAGAGATCAAACCGCTTGCTCATTATTAGCTTTCCCGTGGGTGGTTTTACCGTATTTCACCGCTGTAAAAGTTATTAAGGGTTTGTCAATGGCTTGTAATACAATGTGTCCCCCCAAAAAACAGAACCAAGAATTATTGATCATTTGTCCTAACTTAATCACAAATATAGCAGACAAATTATAGCTTGGAATCTCCTCTTTCACCAAGTATAATTCAGAAGATTCCTCATTTACACATGAGTGATTTAAAAAAAATCAGAAAAGCAAACCAAAAAGTTACTTATCGGGGGCAGGGGGATCTGAGTTTCAAAAAGGAAATGACATGTTTAAAAAGTTTAGTATCGGCTCTTTAATTTGAAACCTCAATCACAGACAATGGTCAAGATATAAAGTTTGATTTATTTGAAATAATGCTTGAATTTCAATAATGTTAAATGAACACGTTTTTCTTCCTTGCTTTCGGACTTTAATACCAACACTCTGTTTTGTTGATCATTCATGCATAAAATCATCTACTAATTGCGCAGTTGCTACGGTAGGAAATCTGTGAAAACACATTTGTGTAATGATTTTATGGAAATGCGAGCATTCTTTCAAAGAGACAGAACTGCAGAAAAAATTGTACTCATAGTATTCCTTCATTGGAGGGTTTGAATGTTAAAGCACATGATGATTTTGGGTATGTTGGTAATTTCTTGTTGAAATCCTCTTACAGTCACAACTGATCTTCAAGCTGCTGTTGCCAAGCTGACAGAACGCCTGAGTGCCTTAGATACATCAGCTGCTCCGCCTGCATCTCAAGTATGTAATTTATATACCCATGGGTGTTTCATAAAGCTGTTCGTAACGTTACAAACAGCTTTACACACGACTGGAACATGTTCTTAGGTCATAACTAAATTACATAGGGATAGAACATAGCACAAGAAAGGATCACCAGTCGTGGGTAAAGTCATTCATATCTTACGAACAGCTTTATAAAAAATCCACCCGATACCTGCAAACTTCAGGTTTACCCTATCATGGTACACTAATCTTGTAATAATGTTATACTAGTGAAATTGACAATTAGAATTTTTTACCTCATTCGTAATATGAATAATGACCATCAAAAAAAGGAATGACAGTTGCAAGTTCAATTTTTTTTTATAAAGTTGCCAATTTGTATTTTTGAATAGTGATTTATTTTTCTTTATTGTATTGCTAGTTTAATACTATTAATAATGATATATTTACACAGGGTAGCCACTTCATTTCCCTGCCTATCATGGTGATGTTATTATTACCCCAGCTTTTTCTGGGTTGCCTAGGCCCTCAAGCATTCTACGAATTTCTTCCAACCAGGTCCCAATTTACTACATGTGGTTAGAAAGTGACAAATGTAGATAAACGCCTTGCCAAAGGATGCCAGTGCTGCAGTGGGATTTGAACCCTGGACCTCATGGTTTATATTTATCCACATGTCCACAGCACCTCTTCAAAAGTTTTTAATCATGAGTGTTTTTAAATAAGGATAATCTTTTGATAAATTGAAAGCTGCAAAAAGAGTATTGGGAGCTCTTGCTGCACGATGGAATTCAAACTTCTTGTTTAGTTTGTAGTTTCTCTGATCTGTGAATATTATAAGATATTTTGTGTTTTGTGTTCTCAGACAAAACCAGTCCAGAATGGCAAAGCCGAAGATGATGACGAAGAAGACGATGATGACTTTGACTTCTTTGGGGTGAGTATAATGATAAGGAGAGGTTT
The DNA here is from genome assembly GCF_018143015.1 of Lytechinus variegatus. Taxonomy (NCBI): domain Eukaryota; kingdom Metazoa; phylum Echinodermata; class Echinoidea; order Temnopleuroida; family Toxopneustidae; genus Lytechinus; species Lytechinus variegatus. Next base: position 28,093,136 of record NC_054750.1, on the reverse strand, counting down.
TCATACAGCTCATCGTAATTTACAAGCGCCTTTAGGAATGACTGGTGATCCATTCTTGTGATAACTACACACTTCATTAGATTTCCATCAGTGTTGACTTAGTTCCTAAGAAATGGTCAACAGTCATTTGAAATGTTGCTGGTAAGTTACAAACAGCTTTATGAAATACCTACCCATTATTTGCATTCTTATCGTTGTTGGTGAAAATCATCAAACTTACTGGAAATATCGTTGGGCGGTCATCTGAACCGTTGTATCGTGATACGATAGTGTGGAACCCATTTCAGTGAAAATCGAGTTCAAAGTTAGCTATGATTTGGACTTTTTGTCCCAACCCTTTCAAAATTTTTATTGCTAGAAATATGCATGATAGGAAAGACCAAGATAATTGCTTCTCATTGATATCTTTATTATTAAACAGAACCAAGTGTTACAGAAGATATTGCAAAAGAGCAAGATGCTTGTAATTTTGTTTTGAGCTGGTTAGATTTTTCCCTGTACAAAAATGCCATTGGGGATACAACAACCCTGACCATTGTGTCGATGTGCAGGATCAAGCAAAATGTATCGCTCTTTCACATGCAAAGTCAACGCATACACATACAAAATAGTTTTCATATTAAGTATATGCAGCTCTTGTTTGCTTTGCTACAGTACACGTTTGTAATGAGATATGCGCATTTCGTAAAAAAATATGTGGAATCGCCTTGAAATTCCCCCAGATATCTCAGAAACTAAAATAAATTGCTGCCTAGAAATTTGCTAACGTATAGATTAGGACTTGCAATTTTGTTTTCTCCAAATTTGACTGATAGGATGGCTGGGATTAAGGCCACTTCTCCCTCTAAGTTTATTGGCAACATCAATATCATCTTTAATAGGTGGATCTGTGCTTTGTCTAGACCAGTCGGCATAGCACATACACATGCATCTAGCTGGCTGGTTAGCTGTGCTGCTGCCTCTTGTCAGTCATGTACCGGCACACAGCCAACAGCATGCTGGCCAGATGGATGTATCGGTTACCCAGCATCAGATCAGCAGTGCAGCTTGTTTAAATTACAAAGTGATTAAATATAAACTCCAGTTTTGGTAACGATCTCAAAATGACTTTTTACAGAATCTAATATAATGACCCCCCAAGTGTCTGTATGAATAAAAAATATGTGCCAAAGGATTCTGGGAGAAATTGTGTAATTGCTGAGAAATAAGCAAAATAAGCACGGATTCGGTCACTTCCGTCAGGTCTTTATTCCAGCAATAATAATACATTGTCCCACGTGTGCCTATCTGTGTTGGTGATCTTCAGTGGGAACATTTTTCAGCGTAGATTTCAAGATTTCACAAAGTTCAGTTTATGTAACTGTACCAGATCTAGATCCTCGATGATATTCTGACAATTAAGCCTGGTTTTACAGACTTTCTCATGAAATCAGTGTTTACTGCAACTACTGGTATTTCTCTTCAAGCAAATCATATTAGATTGCAGTTACACTGGTGATCCTAATATTGGAACCCTTGGGTCTAGAGTTATGTGATTAACGATGAGGTATATAAAATATGGACTTCTCTGTATTCAGATGGCAGTGGAAATCACCACTCCCTTGGTGCTTTTCATAACAGCCCTTCTATCACCCCTCAGCCAAGGCCTCAGGGGGGGTTAGAAAGATCGGTATGAAAAGCACCACATGAATGATAAGTTACACAGTCATCCTCGTGTGCAGTCAATATTTGTATAGCGATTCATAGATGTTGTGTTTAGAGATCTAAAATTTATTTTTATGATTCCAGAGCGATGAATCAGAAGAAGAAAGTGAAGAGAAGAAGAGGCAGACGGAGGAACGCCTGGCCAAGTACCAGGAGAAGAAGGCCAAGAAGCCGGGTCCCATCGCAAAGTCTAACATCATCTTTGACGTGAAACCTTGGGATGACGAGACAGATATGGGCGAGTTGGAGAAGGCCGTTAGGAGCGTTGAAAAGGATGGCCTGCTATGGGGTGCTTGTAAGTAGGATAATACTTCTGCTAATAAGTATAATCATAGTACTAGTAAGAATGATAATTGATGATAATTATAAAAATACTATGGCCAAATATATCATGATTGGTTACTTGATGATGATGATCATCATCATGATCATAAAGACGATGATAATGGTTGATTATGAGAATGGTGATGCCAATGAGTATGGTGGTGATGGCGATAATAATGGTGATAATAGTATTTGTAATTGAAGATTTTGATGATGGTGATGTTGGTAATGACGATGGTGGTGATGATGATGAAAATGATGATGATAGTGATGATGGTAATAATAATAATAGAGGTAAAACAGATGATTTTCATCACTATCATAACCAAGTTCTCAAATATGATGTAAAGTTTGGATGCTGGAATGAGGTCGGTGATGAAAAAATAATAAATGATGATACAGAATTTGTATAGCTCACGTATCCACTTTGCTAGGTGCTCAAGGCACTCCTATATTACCCCGGCTAAGCTAGTCTACCGATTCTGGTGCGCACAGTTTTTGTCTCACCTGCATAGCAGAGTGAGACTATAGGCACCGCTTTTCTGACGGTGGAGGTGTCAACATCAAATTTTAACCTAAGGTTAAGTTTTTGAAATGACATCATAACTTAGAAAGTATATGGACCTAGTTCATGAAACTTGGCCATAAGGTTAATCAAGTATTACTGAACATCCTATTAGAGTTTCATGTCACATGACCAAGGTCAAAGGTCATTTAGGGTCAATGAACTTAGACCATGTTGGGGGAATCAACATCAAAATCTTAACCTGAGGTTAATTTTTTGAAATGTCATCATAACTTAGAAAATATATGGACCTAGTTCATTAAACTTGGACATAAGGTTAATCAAGTATCACCAAACATCCTGCATGAGTTTCACATCACATGACCAAGGTCAAAGGTCATTTAGGGTCAATGAACTTTGGCCGATTTGGGGGTATCTGTTGAATTACAATCAAAACTTTAAAAGTTTTTGGATCTGATTCATGAAACTTGGACATAATAGTAATCAAGTATCACTGAACATCCTGTGCAAGTTTTAGGTCACATGATCAAGGTCAAAGGTCATTTAGGGTCAATGAACTTTGGCCGAATTGGGGGTATTTGTTGAATTACCATCATAACTTTGCAAGTTTATTGATCTGACTTTTGAAACGTGGACATAAGAGTAATCAAGTATCACTGAATATCCTGTGCAAGTTTCAGGTCACATGATCAAGGTCAAAGGTCATGTGAGGTCAATGAACTTTGGCCACATTGGGGGTATTTGTTGAATTACCATCCTATCTCTGTAAAGTGTATTGGTCTAGTTCATAAAACGTGGAAATAAGAGTAACCAAGTATCACTGAACATCTTGTGCGAGTTATAGTAGTTTTCAAAGTCAGCACTGCTGCTATGTTGAATCGCGTGTTGCAGGTGAGACGGCCAGAGGCATTCCACTTGTTTTGAGGAATTCCTGCCGGTGATTAGACCGAAGATGCCAACATTGATAATATGCTTATTTTTATCCCTCTCTTCTTTCTTGTCTTTCAGCCAAATTGGTCCCTCTAGCCTATGGTATCAAGAAACTTCAAATCACATGCGTGGTAGAAGATGAAAAGGTCGGCACTGAAGACATAGAAGAAGCCTTGGACGTCTTTGAAGACTTGGTGCGTATCACCCACCAGCAACATATTTAGAGATGCAGATGGGCAATTCCACAAAATAATCAACCTTTTTCTGCACATCCGACCCCCATTTTTCTCAAGCTTTTCTTCACTTCATAAACTGACCAAGTCATGGTCCTTTGAGAGCATTACAGACCGTCAAAAGAACCAGAAATCAGAGACAGAAAATTTAATGAAGGTCCCATAAACCTTGGGTCTAACGTGCATATTTTATGGAATTGCCCAGATGTGATGTGGCGCAGTGGACTAGTCTCTGGACTTTGAATCACAAGGTCCGGTGTTCAAACCCCACCAAAGCACTAACATCCCTTTCCCCCTCCCTCAGATAATTTACTGTGTGCAGAAATGAGTAAATGTGACTACACAATTTGACATGGGTATTCAAACCGAACATATCATCCTTTGTCTTAACCCTATCTAGGCCGGGGTATTTTGGGAGTTCATATGGGGGGGGCATCCCAGGCCCCCCTTAAGATCTCGGCCGTCGACTGTGTGATCACGCTGAAAATTGGCATGCGGGTTGCCTGGGGCATCATCTACAAGATTGTATAATGATTTATTTCATGCGAATTGCTTTTAAGTGATTATGCTAATTTATGCGTAATTAGTATGGGAAATCATACTTTTTCCTCTAACTCCCTAAATAAAGCTCCAAATGTACTAATTTTTGGTATAGAAACTCTTTGTGGTGTTCTTAGCAAGTGTACATGAAAAAATTTGTGATATCAAATCAATTTCTTATGTATTATTATGTATGATATTGTTTTTTGCAATTTATTATGTATTTCTTTGTTTTTTTACCTTTTGTTTTTCATTGTCTTTTTAATGAAATTTGTTGGGGACTCTTCTGTGATAAAAAAAAATCATAAAATAAATGCATTTAGACAAGTAAAACTGAAAATAATCTTGCATTTATGAATTATGGTTGAAAGCACAATTTGCATTGACTTTTTACACGAAATCACGTTTTTGAGCAATTTTTGGTCTGACATGCACTTGCATAATGTTGCGTAATTTCGGAACCATGTACCCGGGTGAAGCAAAATTGGTCTCAAAAGTGGCGCAAGACTTGAAAGTAAAAAGTCAGCGAGTGGCGTGGTAAAAAAAATCGCGCTGCGAAAATATCACGCGATTCGTTGAGGGCCCCCCGGCCTAGATAGGGTTAATTCCAAATGTGGTCATTACAAGAGCAATCCTTTCGTAGATACACTTTTTACTATCATAATGTTCCAAAATGAAATGAAGAAAAGGTGCACACTTAAAAATTGTGTTTGCCATTTTTTTTTCATTAGTATCTTCCATGTTTCAGCAATTTTATTTAAACACCGAATCATAATCTTTTATTCTTTCTTTTCTTCTCTACAGATCCAGAGTGTAGACGTCGCTGCATTCAACAAAGTTTAAATTTCCACCAGACTGTCACCCTCATCAACCTTCCCAGATGCATTTATTATTAGAACCTCTATTAACTAGATATTACACCATGCCCTGAACTTGACATGAATGCTGCCCTCTTGTGACAGAAGTCTAGAGATCTACAAAAGTCCCTTTTCAGCCAGAAGAGAACGGATTGAGAAATATCTTTTCTGTTTCATCCATTCCTAAACCATGTTTGGTGGTATTCTCATTGCATTGATTAAGTTTCAGAGCTTGTGTTTATGGAGTGCCAGTTGTCAACTCATTTCTAACGTATGAAATGCCAGTTGGCAACTCATTCGCTACCTACACAACATGTAATCATGCTGTGAAAATATCCAAAAGAATTCATTTAGTGAAAAAAATATTTATCAATAGTATAGAATGGATTTTATTGAATTCATTGATACACTAAATTTTCATTGATTCTTTTTTTATCGAAGAGATGATACCAGCATTCCATATAAGTACAGACTAAATTCTTGTTTAGTCTGGTGTTTTACCTTGGTTTAATTATTAGAATAACCATCCATTGTTTTCCATTGAGTCAGACCCATACAAACCGGTAGTACATTTTATCATCAATTTTAAAGGGGAAGTTCACCCTGAAGAAAACTTTGTTGTGAAAATAGCAGAACAAATAGTAAAAAAAATTGGTGAAGGTTTGAGGAAAATCCGTTAAAGAGTAAGAAAGTTATTAGAGTTCAAAATTTTGGATTTGTGACGTCATAAATGAGCAGCTGCCCCATGTGTTATGTAATATAAAATGTATGAATTTCAAATTTTGTATGGTTCCTGATGACTTAATTTTGTTTTCTTTTCATGATCGGGTATGAAATGATTTGTCTATTGATATACAAAAGTTACAGTGAAAACCCTTTTCAATTTTCTGAGAAAATGACATTTCATTGATATTTTACCATTCGCTATGTAGGAATGCTGCTCGCATATGACGTCACAAATCAAATAATTGAAATTCTAATAACTTTTTAATTATTTGATGAATTTTTCTCAAACCTTCGGCAATATTTTTTATTATTTTTTCTGCTATTTTTACAATAAACTTTTTGTCAGGGTGAACTTCCCCTTTAAATGCTGCTTTCTTTGACTAATTTGCATTTTGCCTGCAAGTTAACGGGCCCATATCCAGTTCTTGTCGGTTACAATCAATACGTTATTGATAACATTTCTCTGTGAAACTGGCCCCAGGTTTCCCCCGTACAGCTTGAGTGGTGATAACACATTTCATTTTTTTTTACTTCACTCAGGGTTTTGTAAAGAAAAATATTGAAGAGATTAGAATACTTCTGCATGTGGCAGGACAATTTTATAAGATAGGGTCAAGCTCTGTTAAGTGTGGAAAAGTGATGGATTTCCCGAGGTTCATCTCTTGCTCATGCCGATACTTTCGTGGTGGTTTCATTCACATAATCACACAAACTTCCCATTTTGTTTTATCACCACAGAGCATGGAACTTTGAAATACCATGTGAAACCCATATTCTCCCATTATAAATTTAGTCATTTGAAAGTGAATCGCATAGTCTACTATTTGAACACACTATATGATACTAATAATAGCAGGGCCCGCTGGGAGAACAGTTTTCGGAACTGAAGTGGCTACCCTGGGTAAATATACCATTATTATTACTACAGGCACAGACCCTGATTGAAACTTTGATCCATAAGTGGGTATTCACACAATATTAGCACGTTCAAAGGGTTTGATATCAATTGGTCCAATGCCAGTTCGTCCAATTACCAACGCGTCTACTATCATTTGGTCTGCCAGTATTTCGTCCACTCTCCACATGGTCCAGTTTGCATTTCGTCTACTCACCATTTCGTCTAATAACCAGTTGGTCCAATAACCATTTAATCCATATACCAATTTGGTCTAATTGGCCGAGGCATTAATTTGGCAAAATGAAAGAAAATTAAATGGATATTAGACCAAATGGTTATGAGACCAAATGGTCATAGACAAAACTTGTGATTAGACGAAGTGATGATTGGACCCAATGGTTGATAGACCAAATGTTGATGGACGGAATGACATTAGACTAAATAAAAATAGACCATATGGTAAGTCGACGAGTTGGCAGACGAATTGGCAATATACCATTGAAACCATTGTAGGCTGCATATGCAGACCACTTAAAGTAGAAAGGGATTGCTTTGAGGGTAAAGGGTTTGAACAGGAGACTTGTGTGACACTGGTCTTTCTAGCAGGGAAGATTAGTCCATTTATCAGATTGCCCAACATGGCAACCTATCATGTCCAATTTCAATATATTTCTAAATCATGGCCATCTTATAGAACGTTATAGTCCACTAAGTGCATAATAACGAGGCAAGACAAGTCTTTATCATTGTGCTATTAATATTTGGTTTATTTCATATAAATATATAACATCTTTTGTAAAAAGATAAGTGAAAATATCCTGTAGAAACAGGGAAGGGTACACTAATAAAGATGCATAAAAAACAGTGATACATGCATTTATTATTTTTATTACCGTAACTGTGTTAGATAATGTGCAAATACCTATTGACTAAAATTCTAATCGCAGTGGTACGGACAGCATATGTTTTTTTTTAATCAAGAATGCCTTTAACAATATTAAAACTCACTGGGGATCACAATGCTATTTGTAACTTATGCATGACTTTAATACATAAGTCTACTGACATGTTAAGGGAAATTTTTATTTGGCGATTGCAGTGTCGCCCACATAATCAAATTTTAACAAAATATTAATACTCCACTTTTATATAGCGCTTTACTGATATTTTTTGAATGTCAACATTGCATGCATATGCTTGCTCATAAGAGGTTTAGGCCCCTAGTATGAAGTCAGGTTTAACTTAAACCACGGTCTAACCCTGTGGCAAAATTATGGAGAGCCAAAAAATTAAAATCATCTATTTATATTGTGTATTTCTCATGTTTACTATTTTGTTTCCTTTTGCATTCATTATGAAGAAAAATACTACTTCAAAACACTTCAGTTATCATTCCCAGACAATTTTGAACAATTTTGGTGTCATATGAGTTAATAAATTGGATGTGTATTGTTAGGATTTGTGCCCCAATTGGCTTTCCATAAACCACAACTTTAAACCAGTTCAGAATACGGGCCTTGAAACTCCAAAGATCATATCTCAACTTTATCTGATGGAATCAAAACGATTGAGAATACATTTTGCACTCAAAAGCATGCCCTCGTCGTTTGTAAGTTTTGAACAGCTTTAGAAGACCCCCCCCCCCCTTGAGGTAGTTTACACCACATGGGACAAGTAATTCAACTTGGATTCCAAGTTTGTTGTTCAGTAACATCAGGGGCCGTTTTTCAATGAATTGCGATTGATCCGATCAATCGCAACTATGGAAGGCAAGCAGAGTCAACAAATAAAATGCATGTTTCTTAAAAAAATTCAAGATATGAATGTACATGTATATTCATAAATTCATAGATTTCTTGAAAATTTGATGTTCTCATTTGTTTTACAACTGACATTTTGCAGATTTCCTGCAGAAAAAAATAATTATGACACTGATGGATTTCCATAGAGTTATGATTGATTGGATCAATTGTAACTCTTTGTGAGAAAAGGCCCAGGATATGTATACAAATGGTTTGTATTGTAATTTATGGGCATTTTCACGGTAACTGACGTTACACGGCACGATTTTACACACTTTTCATTGTGTGTATGATGATCTCTAAAAACAGTCATACACACAATGAAAGGTGTGTAAAATTGTGCCGTGTAACGTCAGTTATACCGTGAAAATGCCCTTGTGACAGAGGATCAATAACTACCAAGAAACTAGTAAATTGATAAATAATGAATGTGATTAGACCAAATACTGGACCACTTGTAAAATGAAGAGTGACAAATTGATTATTGAAATGACACTTCCAGTGTGTGTGGGTGGGTGTCCATGTCTGGATGTGGTGGTGTGAAGGGTACATGTTTGTTGCTTTGGTTGGTGTATAGATGAATCCACTGGCGGATCCAGGGGGGGCAAAGCCAGCCCATGTCCCCCCCCCCATTTATAATGCACATTTAAAATTTCTAGTGTAAAAATGGCGTTAAAACAGAAGTGTGCCCCCCCCCCTTTGAAAGTAAAGACTTTTTTGTCTTCTGTTTATTTTTTGCTTGTCAGATTTTTCCTCGGGAAAATGTGTCCCCCCCCCTTTGGAAAAACCTGGATCCGCCTCTGGATGAATCCGTTTTCAGTTCACTGCAACTTATGGCGGCCATAACTGGGTTGCTTCCAAAGAACAACAAAAGTACTTTCAATGGGTTGTGTATTGAACCAGGTGGGTGTTTCATAAAGCTGTTCGTAAAGTTACGAACGACTGGAACCTGTTCTTAGGTCATGAATCGATTACATAGGGATAGCACAAGAAAGGATCACCAGTCGGTCGTGCGTAAAGTCATTCGTATCTCACGAACAGCTTTATGAAACACCCACCTGGTGCATTGCTAAGTCAATGCATATACTTGAACCGACCCCCCCCCCCACCCTGTTGGTAATTACCATAGAACACAACATCAAACCGAATTGAAAGTTTAACGATGCTGACGATGCCATCTTATGAAGAGGTATTAGGTGCTATATATACACACACTAAATACATTTTGACTCTTAAATACATTTATCGTTAGAAAAAAAATCAGTGGGTTATAGGCCTATTAGCTAATTAGCAGATTAATTCATTAATTAGGAATATGATTAAATGGATTCAAAGGTAGAAAGTAACTACATAAACCTGATGATGCAACCTAACATTGTTAGAATTGTGTCGGCTCGATCATACCAATCAAGTCTGAAAGATGTTTTTGTTTCATTGGATCCTGAATGTCAATATGACACTGAGTATAAATACGGAATATTATTATCCTGAATGTCCACTTCATGGAATTTTTTTCATTCGCCATTTTCGTCCCGTTAATATTGATAAAAATCAAATACCCTTAGTACCCCCCCCCCCCAAAAAAAAAAAAATGTCTCCCAATCGAACATCCAGTTCTATCACATAGCAATTTTACGGGAATACGGATCTGTAAGAAAAAAACAATAATTGTTCCCTGATCTGTAGTATCAACTCGGAAGATACTTGATAACATTTTGCTCCTACGAGAAATTGAGACGCTGGCAAGTCACAACCTTGAAACAAATGATTTAGCCATGTCGTTTCTGGACTTTTTAGCATGAAACAATTTGTCGGAGAATGTCTCTTGTTCCATCAGTTCGCTTTTGGGACCAAGTTGGTCGCAAGAACATTTTAACATGTCGTCTAACTCAACAATACATGTTAATCTAATTGCTGGCACAATGGCCTCCTCTCTCTCTCGCCTCGATCGAATAACTATCGGTAATCGATAATGCGTCGTCGTTCTTTCGTACACGAAAAAGTCCCTTGAGGTTTCGTCAACGCAACGCTAACTTCATCCATAACGTTGGATAGGCGGGGATACCTCATTTTCTGTGGTCTCGTAATGCGTCCCTATCAAGAGCGCGAAGTCAAAGGTTTCCAAGTGATGCGGTTTTAGCCAAGGCCATCCGTGTATAAGGCCACCGTATATAACTTCATACTTTCCAACATACTCGCCACATTTTAGTGAGGGCTACATCCTGTAACTCCACCGATGCAATAGCACACATACTTTTATTCATTTAATCAATTTGATATGACATATCGATCTCACGATCCGCTGAGGTAACTGGTATTCCTTGTATCTTTGGCTCCGTATTCTTACGTTTTGGTGATGTATAACAAAAAGCTGGCATGCCTTGGTTGGACAGGGGTTCTCCATTGGGCATATTGGGTATCCAATGTCTTGTTACCTCGTGAATCCTGAAAAGAAATAAAAATAAAAAACAAAATATAATGTGTGATCAGAGAATAAAGAATAATAATAATCAGTTCTTGTATAGCGCATAACACATTATGAATAACGTCTCTATGCGCTTCCAAAGAACTTGGATATTATTACCCCGGCTGTATATAGCTCAAGCAGCTTTTACGCGCTCGGCATTTTAAGGAATCAATTCCTGCCAGGTACCCATTCACCTCACCTGGGTTGAGTGCAGCACAACGTGGATTAATTTCTTGCTGAAGGAAACTACGCCAAGGCTGGGATTCACTTTGACTACATTCCTTTACAAAATTGATAAATAAATATCTTTCTTGTTTGAAAACAGTCTGATGTCATCTTACATGGGTATACTATAATCTAAACAATATACTCAAAATTAAATAAATATATATCACCAGAGGGGGCTCATGGATTCTATTGTTTAAAAAAAATATATATATAATCCAGTCTAAAAGACAGGTAACTTCAGTTGCCATTTAAGCTTAGCAAAATATATTGAATATAAACTATATATTAAAGGACAAGTCCACCCCAACAAAAACTTGATTTGAATAAAAATAGAAAAATTCAACAAGCACCACACTGAAAATTTCATCAAAATCGGATGTAAAATAAGAAAGTTATGGCATTTTAAAGTTTCGCTTCATTTCACAAAACAGTTATAATTATGCACATCTCGGTCGGTATGCAAATGAGGAACTGATGACATCACTCACTATTTCTTTTGTATTTTATTATATGAAATATTTTGATTTTCTCGTCATTGTCATGTGAAATGAAGTTTCATTCCTCCCTGAACAC